>NW_020959134.1:0-10510 GCF_003031625.1 Empidonax traillii | reverse complement strand
TTTTTTTTTTTTTTTTTTTTTTTTTTTTTTTTTTTTTAAATGTTGATTCTTTGAGCTGATCTTTCCTGCAGCTGGTGCTACTTGTGTTCACTTCTGCATCTTTAAACCAGCTGGCAAGTGCCTTTTTATCATGCTGGAGCCTCTCTCCAGAGCAGCATTATTTAGAGATAAGATACTATCTGCGATCAGTCGACTGATAGTATGTGGAGTGGGCTCTTTTTTTAGCTAAAGCCAACGTTTTTCTAAAAATACTCCCACTCAAACATGAGCATCAAAGGATTTCTGATCCCTGGGATTATTAAGCATGGCACGGTGTTATCTCGCTGGGATTGGCCTTCAGCTTCAGAGGAAGAGCACGAGCTTCACGCTGGGGCTGGTAGTTTAAAAAATTGCTGTTGCACATGTCAAGCTCCAAGGCTGAACCCCCCTGACCGTGATGGGTTTCCCTCATCTGTCACCCTGGATTTCGGGAGAGTGCCCAGCAAGCATCACATTTATGTGACAAATGTACAAGTCCTTCCCCCAGTGAATTGGTTTTCTGGTGGGTTTGTTTTTTTGTCCCCCTTAAAGGGTGGCTGAGACTGAAACTTATTTTTTTAATCTGCACGTGGGGGATTGGCTGTTGAGGCAGAGTCCAGCCTTGTTGTGATTCACACCCTGGATCCTTCTGGGAATATCTGCAATTGCTATTTTCCAGCATGGCCAGCTCTCTAAAATGACCTGGACAGCTCAGTCTGAGTGGCTTTTGTCAAACCTGAGTCTCTGAGGTTGTGCCAGAGCACGTTGTGGATGCCAAGCAGTGGAAAAACAAAGCACAGCTTTGACCTTTGACATGACTTGCCCTGCAGAGGGTTTTCTTGTCTCTGCACCATCAATCCATAGTTTTGCTGATCCTGTTTTCCTCCACCAAATTTCCAGCTGGTGGCTTTTGTGCTTTGTACCAAGGGAATCCTCTGCAGGATGTTTCTCTCTCTCCCTGTGTCCGTGTGCTCTGATTACAGAGATGCCCTTTAAGATCAGAACTCTCCAACGTGTTTTCCAGGTCTCCCAATAATTTACAGACTTGTTCTGCAATCCTGTGCATGGCTTCCTTGGGACAGCCATGAGTCCAGATTAAAAGAGGAAGACTGTCCTCGCTGCCCTGAGGTTATGCATGAAAGGACTGAAAACTCTTTTTAGCCAAGAACTTGGTTTTACCTGGCAATTCCTATCTTGCTTGTCCTCTTGTCGTGCTGCCTGGGACAGTCTCATTTTGTGGGAATGATCTGCATTCCTGGTTCCTGGATATGACCTGTTTGGCTGTATTTGACTGTACCTCTGTGTCACAATGTGATCTCCTTGAAATTGTTCTTGCTATTGAACCTTCTCCCAATGGTTTCCATCGTCTGGAGGCTCAATCATAGCTTAGTCTCAATCATCATGAACCAGGTGAATTCTACAGTATTGGGATAGAAAATGAGGGTGTATAACCCCCAGGTTGACCAGAGAAGCTCCCATCCCTGGGAGTGTCCAAGGCCAGGCTGGACGGGGCTTGGAGCACCCTGGGCTGGTAGAAGTGTCCCTGCCCATGGCAAAGGGGTGGGATGAGATGGTGTTTAAGGTCCCTTCCAACCCAAACCAGTCTGGAATCTGTGATTCCCTGGATACATCCCCTTTAAATGCTGATCCCCTGCAGTGCTGACTCTTTTGTTGCTTCCCAGACCTTCGGTGCTCAGGGCAAGGAGAGATCTCTCCACTTATCCAACCTCTAAGTCAAAACTTAGAGAGATCATGTTATCTTAATGAAACCCTGCATAGTTAATGGCAATAGATATTACAATCCTTTAAATGCTTCTCGATTTGGTTTCAGTCCTGACTGCTGCCCTGAGCCCAGGAGTGATTCTGAGAGTCTTGTAAAACACTGACCTGAAGGCTGGATGAAAAAGGAGAAAGGAGTAGGAGATTTATCAGCAGATGAGAGATGACTGAAGGGCTGCAGGAGTTTTAGGAGAATGTGGAGCTGGAGGGGAATCTTCTGTTGAGATTTTTCTCTCTTTCTGAGGCAGTGGAGGGGAAGAATGTATTTAAGAGATGTGTGGATGTGGCACTTGGGGACATGGGTTAGTAGTGGCCTTGGCAGTGCTGGGGGAGTGGTTGGACTCTGCTCTTTGAGGGCTTTTTCAACCTAAGTGATTCCATAATTCCAAGAAGAGGTGATTGCTAAGCCACAAGGAGACTGAGAGAGGGTATTGCTGGGAGAACCTACCAGCTCTTTTTTTTTTGTTGTTCTCATGAAATAGATGGGGAAAAATAAATCCAAATAAATTGGAGCTGCTGTGGCCAGAAAAGACATCTATGTGGTGGAGACCTTTAGGATTTTGATAGAGGATTACTGAAGGCTTTAGGCATTTCCCTGTCAGTACTGGGAGGGTGTTTCTGTGGACTTTACTGAAATGGCTGCTGGGGGTGCAGGTAGTGGGAAGATTTGCGTGTTGTGCTGAAATGGAGTTTGATTCCTCAGAAAATCCAGCGTGTTATTTGAAATAAAATGCCCCCAAGTAAGTAGAAACCCCACGACTGTTCTTTGGAGGGTGCAAAAGAAGTGGAGCAGGGAAGGTATTCCCAGGAATGCCAGCCCCAAGGAGGTGAGGAAGAGGGCAATGCCCGTGCCTGCCTAAATTCCAAAGAAATAATTAATCTTGGGATTACTTCTCGGCATGCCAGAAATAGCAGCACTATTGCAAAGATCCCTTAAGCTCCTGTGAAGTTGTCTGGATGTCGAATTATTTGAGTCCCCCTCCCTTCCCCATGAATATAAACTAGGAATGGAATAAGTGATTTGCATCAAATCCCCCTCCCTTACTTTCCCTTCTCCTCTCCGTGAAGATTACACGTCTCACATCACTTTACTCTGGCCTTTCGTCCCTTTTAAAAGAGCCTTCCCCAAATCGGGGTGTTTGTGGTTGTCTGGCACTCCTTCCTTTTTGAGGAACAATATCCCGGCTTTGACTTCGGTGAACTCCTCTCAGCTTCGCTCCCTTGGCGATGCCCGGCCTGAAGTTCTCCCCTTTGAAGGCACGAGCTGGTGTTTCATTAGTTTGGCATTTGCTTTGTCGGTGCATTAAAGGATTAGGGTGACGGCTCGCACTGGAGCCAAGGCTGCCTCCCGGCTCGGCTGTCGCTCCCTGTTCCCCTGTCCTGCTGAATTCCGAAAGGGAAAAAACCAAAACAAACAAACAAAAAAAACCCACAAACAAACAAACAAACAACCAACCCCCCACGAAATTTAGGTAAGGGAAGCTTTGGAAATGTCAGGATGCATCACTGGAAAGAGTTTAGTGGAGAAGGAGCTTAACGACACACCCATCAGCTCAGGAGCAGAAGAACAGGCTGAAGATGATGTCCCTCTGTCCATGGATAATGCCAGGCAGGTTATGAGCACTGACCCTTTTTTTGTTTGTTTTCTTTTCTTTTAATTATTATTTTAGTATATATTGCAATCACGCAAATTCCTCCCAGAAGGTAATTGTAAATGCTCTGTCAATGAGCAATTCCCATTTTCTCTTGTTTATCACCCAGGTTTCTCCCATCAGGGCAGAGGCAACTACAGAATTTCATCTCGTCCCTCGGTGACTTGATTAATGTTGTTCTTGACACCGTGGTCTCTTTGTGCTAAATGAAGAGTCGTTTCTTGGCCTGGCTTTTCCCTGTTTCAAAATCTTTCTTCCTCACGTGGTTTGAGTCTCCCAGAGGGAGCCCCCCACCCCAGACCCTCTGTGCAGGTACCAGCAGGTTGCCTGAACGTTCCTGCTGTTTTCTCCTGCCCTGATCCCTTGCCAGGAGGGTGCCACGTTGGGCTGTGCAACCTCGTGGTGATTATCACAAAATCCCAGAGTGGTTTGGGATGGAAGGGGGTCAAAAGGCCACGGGACACCTTCCACTTGACCAACATTTGAACTTTTCTCTTGCTCTTCGCAGCACACAAACTCCAGCTTTGGTGGGGATTGTATAGGTTTATATTTATATACATATATATGTTTTAATACCTGGCCCAAGTGAGCTGCAGCTTTTAAAAGCTCCCCCTGGAGCAATCCCGCCTCTCTGAATGCACACAGGTAGTCAGAGCAGCCTTGATCTTAATGCACCGCTGATTTATGGCCAGAAACTGGGGCAGGCATGGGAATAGGAGGGCTCTTGCTTCAGCCAGGGAGTGCAGAGCCCAGCTGGAGGCTGCCTTGCTCTGAATGCTGGGCAGGTCTGAGGGCAGGGATGGGTAACCTGCTGACTGATGCTTGAAGGACATTTTTTGACACCCCCCCTCGCCGGTTCTGTGACAGGCAGGGGGGTGCAGATGGCTTGGTCTTGCAGTTCCCATTTCAGGATGACAACCTGAAGCATCCCCTGTTCAGGGAAGGAGAGGTTTGTGAGAGAAAGAGGTGGAAGCATTTGTGAATCCAAGGTGAAAGGGCCCAAAATAGCTCCATTTAATGTGTGGATTTATCCTGGTGCTGCCTGGAGGAGATGAAAACCACTGACAGCTAGAGGGGTCCTAGAGCCCTCAGGAGGGGGAGGATATCTCAGGATCCAGATGGGACAGCTCTGTTTTGCCGATTTTCCTGCGCCAGGAATGTTTGTGAGGAGAGAAGAACCATCTTTGCTGCTGCCTGACCTTTCCTTCTGCTGGCTCTCCCCTCTGGGCCCTCCCCACTTAGTGCTGGAAGATTTCTGGGCTCCAGTTGTCTTTGGGAGCAGACAGACTGAGGTGGGCCATGGGCATGGTTATGCAGGTCCTGTGGGCTCAGAAACTTCCAGGCAGCCCTAAAAACAAAACAAAGCAAAACAAAACAAAAAAAGCTTTCTAGACATCCCTAAGGATGGAAGATCTTCAGCTGCATCTTGAGTTGTGAGTTCTAGTCCTCCACCTCAATGGGGAGTGCTGTTCTGCTGTGCCATGGAAAAGCCTGGCACAGCTGCTCCAGTCCTTCCCAGGAGCTTGAGGCTGGGAATCTCTAAGTGCTGCTGTGTCCAGGGGTTTTCTCTGCTCTGTTCCTCCCCTTCAAAGTAGCCATGTGTGAGAGAAGGGAGCCTTTGAAGACCTCTCAAAGCACGGAGGGGCTTCTTCTCTGTGAGGATCAGCAATACTGACTGATTGAAGGCTCCATAAAAAGCAGGATTTCCTCTCCTGCCAACCCCTTCAGCCAGACCAGCTGTGCCAGGGGCCAACCCCAGAGTGGAATAGTTGCTCTTTTCCTCTCAGACTTGGACAGATGGTGCAGATTAGTCCTAAGCTAATACAAGGCTTGGCAGCTGCCTGGGGGGGCTCAACATCTGGGGGGGGGAAGGGGGGAATTTCAGCCCCTTACATCCAGTGAGTAGGTCTAGACACCTCCTGAGCTGATTTCTTCAGAGCTAGAAAAACTTCAAGACGTCCCTTTTCCAGATGCTCCACCTCAGACTGCCCTTCTCAGCGGTGGGAAAGAATCAGTGCCTGCAAATTCCTTATCCCAGGGCCCTTCCTTTGTGGCCTTGTGTCCGTCCCGAGGCTGGAGTCAGCATCCTGCTGCACTGCTGCTTCCCTGCAGATATCCCTGATCCTCTCCAAATCCTGCTGGAAAGGGTGAATTCTGGGGAAGGACCAACCCCCTCCTGAATTTTTAAACTCTGCTTTTCCCAGCTCATGCTCTGGGCAGGCAGAGCCTGTCTGGGTGCTGAGAGACCTGGGGATATAAATTCCAGGCAAGGGGCAGGATGGAGAAGCTCCTGCCCAAGGCAGGGAGCTGCTCCAGGAACAGCAGCTGGAGGGTGGCTGTCATTCCATTCTGTAAAATCATGGGACAGCCCGAGCTGGAAGGGACTCACAAGGGTCATCAAATCCAACTCCTGGACACCCCCAAGACTCCCAACATGTGCCTGCAGGACTGGGAAGGCTGTGGGTCCCACCCTGTGCCTGTTCTGACTGCTTAGAACCAGTCCCAGGGCATTTCACAGCTCAAAGGATAAACCAGCTCAGTGTAAATGAACTGCCTGTCTTAGCCATGCTTGGGTAAACCCTTCCCTGCCCTCCTACTGACTCCACTTTTTCTGCAAGTCCATGCAGAGAGGAGCCCAGAAGCACCTCATCCCCATGGAGCTGTCAGCTGGAATCAGCCATGGAAAACCATCTCTTCGAGCCCAAATCTCTTTTTTTTTTTTTTTTTTTTTTTTTTTTTTTTTTTTTTTTTTTTTTTTTTTTTTTTTTTTTTTTTTTTTTAATCTCTCCACTCACAAAACTCTTCTGTGCCCTTACCTTGCTCGTGCTGCAGTTCTGTTCCCAGCAGAGGTGGAGGACACAGGGGCCCTGGAACTGGTGTTACCACCTTAAAGGAGAGACTAAAAATAGCCTGGAGGATTTGTGGGAAACCTTGTGTTGCTGGAGCATCTTTTTGAGTGTCACCTCTTTTTTGTTGTTGTTGTTGTTGAGAATTGTCTCTGCTGAGATCTTGAGAGATGTGAGTGACCTCAGGGGCAGGGGCTCAAGCATCCCACTGAAGAAGCATTTCCAGGGCTCTGGGGGGTGTAGGTTGGTGCATCCCTGCTGACTGGGGATGCACAGGGGATGGGGTGCCCCGATGCCTGGGGCTCCAGCACTGTGTGCTTACAGAACCTGGCCCTTGGAGCTGAACTCTCCAGCCCTTTTCCCAGCTTCCAGGGATATTGTGGAGTGTTTTGACAGCTGAAACAGCCTGGGAATAACGAGCTGGAGGCAATGTTTTCTCTCCTGCCCTCTTTCTGAGGTGTGCCACTGAGCAAGCGAGGCCAGGTCCGTGTGCTCAGGGCCTCTTTATTCCGGGAGTTCTTCTCTCTCCCAGGGTCTCTTCCCAGCTTTGTCACTCACTGACAGCTGAATGTGATTTTTCCCACGTGGCTTTGGTTCAGCAGAAGGACAAGCACCCAGTAAATGTGACTCAGATCTGACTGGTGTAACCATTTGGACCGCAGTGTTATTTTTATTTTGTTCCCTGGGTTTGTGTTTCTGGAGTTACTCCAGTGGTTCTAGAGCTTGCTTTTGCAGGTTTTTCTGCTCTAATCAAAATGATAGCAGGAAAAAAACACAGGGAGTGGGATTTTGTGCTGTGATTCTTCCTGAGACCTTAAGTTCCTGATAGCACGTTTGTACGTCTTTTCATCATACAGAATATTTTGGGGTTGGCAGGCACCTAAAAGCCACGGGCAGGGACACCTTCCACCAGCCCAGGGTGCTCCAAGCCCTGTCCAACCTGACCTTGGACACTTCCAGGGATCCAGGGGCAGCCACAGCTTCTCTGGGCAAGCTGTGCCAAAGCAGCAGGCACGGGGCTGTGAGGAGCTGGCTCCTGGAGAGAGTGCCAGCAGATGGTGCTGGATGCACTATCTGGGATGTGGAGAAGCAGGAAAAACCCACGTCCCGTCCCTCCAGCAGCTCCTGGAGTGCAGTGACAGGGCTGGAGTCGAGCTCCCTCCATTCAGGGGACGATCCTCTGCGTGTCCTTCCAGGCGCAGGAGTCTCTTGCAGAGCCTCAGGCATCGTCCTACCCGGCTCCTGGCAAGTCTTTGTGTCCCTAAAGTCTTTTACCTAGTGGAAAAATCACTTGGAATTGCTTATTTGGGGTTTTTTTTTTTGGTTGTGGTTTGGTTTGGTATTGTTTTAGAGGAGTGAAAAATAAGCTGTGCTCACTGAAGCACGGCTGAGACTGGCACTGTGAACAAACCCCAGCTTGCAGGATTGTTTGCTCACCAGCAACTGGAATCTACCTCAGTGCTGGCCTCTCTCCTGCCCTTAAAAGTCTCTGGGAGTCAGATCTTCGGACTTCTGCTCTGATAGTCACCCAAAAGATCAAAACTTGTCATAGAGAACCAAGCACCCTGAAAACAGCAGAGCTTTTTTTTTTTTTTTCAGAGAGGAGTCTGCAGACTCTGGTGAAACGTGTCTGTGCACTGACTGCTGGGGAATGTCAGGGTATTTCCATAATGGATCGTTTCCATGCAGTAATTTTTAGCTTATGATCACTTAGTCTGTAATACCATCCTCGCAGGGAATGATTTCACAGCAGATACTCCTCTGGATTTTCTTGTGGGGACCGTAAAGACACTTTTGGAGTGGATTTGCCATAGAAAGGTCCTTCCTCAGCAGCCATGAAGTGCAAATGGGTAATGCCAAACCCTCTGGAGAGCCCCTTGAAGAGGGAATTATTCCTTCCTTGATACCAGTGGGATGGATGGGAGGGAGCTGCCTGACTCGCTAGGCGAATTCCAGAGGCTGAAGTTAATTCCCAGTGTAAAGCCTTCCCTCTTGCTTGGAAAGCTTTGGGTTCTCTGGGAGTGTTTTGCCTGCAAAGGGCTGAGTGCATTGTATCATCCTGAATGTCCTTGACTCCCCAAATCAGCCCCTGCTCCCCGGGGTCCCAGGCTGAGCCTCCCCACATGTGCTTTATTTTCGGGTGCAGAACGAGGGAGCCGTTCCACTGCAGCCGATCTGCAAGGATAAACTGAAGTGGGAGAACAACACTGACTCAGCTCAGCACTCCTGGGATGAATTCAGCACCAACATCTATTAATGATTTAGCACAACCACTGAAAACATGGCAAACCAGATGCTGAAGAGAATTCTGATGTCCTGGCTGGCTTAAATCCCCTGGCATAAAACGTATCTTACGTTTTGAACAGGTTGTCTTTTGGTTGGTGGTAGGACATTGTAAATTCAGTGGCTGGCAGATGAATGCAGTGCAGGCTTTTTTCTTCCTGAGATGAACTCAAATGATGACATGGCTGATCTGATTTTAGTTTTCCAGTGAATGCACCACTGGGAATTGTATGCCGAGGTTGGAAGAGGCCTCTGGAGGTCCAGTCCCCCTGATCAAGCCCTGTCACCTGCAACCAGCTGCCCAGGACCATGCCCAGGTGGCTTTGAAATGTCCCCAGGGATGGAGATTCCACAACCTCCCTGGGTGCATCCCAGGACAAATGTGTGCTCAGTTTCCTCGAGTATTCCTTGATCTGCTCCCCTTCCACCAAGGGCACGTGTTCCTTGCTCCAACTTCCCCCTGCTCTCTGGGACAATTATCAGGCAAACTGGAAGGACAAGTCCTAGGAGGCATCTGGAGTGGCTGGTTTTGTTTCTGGCAGGCCCTGGCACAGGGTGCCCAGAGAAGCTGTGGCTGCCCCTGGATCCCTGGAAGTGTCCAAGGCCAGGCTGGAGCAACCTGGGCTGGTGGAAGGTGTCCCTGTCCATGGCAGGGGGTGGGACTGGATGGGCTTTGAGGTCCTTCCAATCCAAACCATGCTGTGATTTCTGTGGATGCTTCTAGAAACTTCCCACTGGGGATTGTGGGAATTGCCCGGTTTTGTTGCATCCAATCTCGAGTGCCTCGCTGAGCAGAGTGCAGGTGGCCTCAGGGAAGGGGGAGCTGGAGAGTGGCGGCTCCCTGTGAGGAGAGGAGGGAAATGGAGGCTCCTTTCCAGGCAGGAGCAGGAATCTTGGCCACAGGGCTCTTTGGGAACGCGTGGTGGCGCAGGCAGGAGGAGCTGGCAGGGTGTCTGCAGCCTGGGGAGGAGCAGGGAGCTTGCACCCATGGATCTGCATCCCCGTCCTCGTGAGCCAGACAGTTCCTTCCTCAGGAGCGGCTCGGTGTTCCCCCAGGGATGACAGATTTCCATATATCCATGATTCAGGCCCCCAGGGATTGCAGCACTCTGGATGGCTGCTGGGCGTGTTCCACGAGCCGGTCACCAGCAGGGAGGTGGTTTATTTTCTGACTTCCAAAATGTGCATGTCTGAGCCTTCCAGTTGAATAATTCTGGCTGCTGGAAAGCAGTTAGCTTCTTCCAGCCAGCAGCCTGCAAAGACAGTGCTGTTGTAGGCAAGCCATAAGAGAAGCAGATGGAATACTCTGGGGCTCAGGTGTGAAGGGGCCAGTCCTGCAATCGCTGATCCCATGGAGCTCCTTCCACAGGGAGGTCCAGTTTTCCTATAGAATCAGCCATGAGCTGTTGGAAATTTGTGCCTTTTGGGGATTTAGTGTGGCTGGGGCTCCACCTCCCACCAGCCCAGGCTGCTCCAAGCCCCGTCCAACCTGGCCTTGGACACTTCCAGGGATCCAGGGGCAGCCACAGCTTCTCTGCCCAACCTGTGCCAGGGCCTGCCCACCCTCACTGTAAAAAACCCTCTTATATCTAATCTAAATTGTTCACCTTCTGGTTTGAAACCATTACCCCTTCTCCCATTGCAACAGCCCCCCCGAGAACAACCTGTGCCCCCCTTCCTTCTGGGTACCCCCCAGCAGGAGTGGAGGTCCCTTCACTGGGGGCCACCCAGCCGTGCTGTGGGGATGAGCCCGTCCCTTTGCCCCTGACCTGGCTGTGACCAACCTGAAGGCCAAAATCCTGCCCTCCTTCAGCTCCTCCTGCCTCCCTCTGTGCCACATCCCTGTTTTTGGCAGGCTCCCTGTCTGCTTATCCAGCCTGAAATTCTCATGGGCCGGGAACTCCTGACTTGGGAATCTGGGTCACCGCTGAT
>NW_020959133.1:30320-31884 GCF_003031625.1 Empidonax traillii | reverse complement strand
AAGGCCCAAAGGCACCCAGGCCTTTGTGCCCTTGGCTCTGGCAGCTGCCTCTGCCCCTCAGGCCACCACAAGACACTTTCCTTTGTCTGCCTGCACTCCTGGCCTGCAAGGATCTGCTCTCAGGAGTCCCTGGGGAGGCTTTGGCAGTGCCTGCCCTCAGTGGGGCCCAGCAATGCTTCAAGGCACTGGCAGTTTGGCTCCTGACTTCTTGAGCAGCTTCTTCAATCTTCTCTCAGTAGTTGAGGACAATGGATTTGTCTCTAAACACACTGTGGGGCTCATTAAAATACAGACAAACAAATTATTTTCTTTCCTTTAATTATCTTTGTGTTTTCAATTCTTCAACAACTAATTGGAGTTGTTTTGTGGTTTAGCTAAGGAGGAAGTTTTTAAAGTGGAAGTCACAAAAATATAATTTTTCTACGACAGGGAATGATTTCTAGAGAGGCTTGGGATGCCAAAGGGTCAGGGTGCAAAGGATTTGGACACAAAGTAAAGGGGGCAAAAGAGATCAGTCGCACGTCATCATTGACCGACTTTCAACATTTTCAACATTCCCTTTTAACAGGAATTCAGTAGCATTTACTGCAATTGAACAGGGACTGAATTAGAGATTCCCTATAACAACACTGACACCACAGTCAGTTCACACCCACACCCAGGCAGAGATGTGTGGACACATCAGGATCTGGGGTTTGGCTTCTGACTTCTTGAACAACTTCTTCAGTCTTCTCTTAGTACCTCATGGTGATGGACTTCTCTCTAAACACACCGTGGGGCTCAGTAAAATACAGACAAACAAAATTTTTTTTTTAAATTTTTTTTTTTTTTTTTAATTTTCTTAATGTCTTCAACAACTAATTGGAGTTGTTTTGTAGTTTAGCTGAGGAGGAAAATTTCAAAAGCAGCTCCCAAATAATAGCTTTTTTTTTAATGAAAAGGAATGATTTACACAGAGCCTTGGGATGCAAGAGGGTCAGGGTGAAAAGGGTTTGGATCCAAAGATAAGGGGGCAAAAGAGATTAGTAGCATTTAATCATTGACCAACTTAACAGTTATCAAGGGATTCAGTAGCATTTACTACAAATGAACAGAAACTGAATTATAGATTCACAATAACAACACTCACACCACAGTCAATTCACACTGATGTCTCAGACCTTTTTGGTTTTTTTTACCTTTTGTAGATTTTAGAACAAGTTGTGTAGTGAATATATTTTAATGTAGCTGTATTATATCCCTAACCCTTAACAGAGTAGTTACACATACCCAACCCTACTACCCCATTCCATATCAATCCCTCTAAACTCCATTTTTAGTCTTCTTTTCAAGGTAGAATTGTAGAAAAACACCCTAAGGCCTGGACCAGAAGATATCAGCCAGACACAGTGACCTTCTAGGCAGAACTCTTTAGGAACTCCCAGGACTGTGTGTGCTGTGAAGAAGATGAAGATGAGGAAGAAGGGGTCCCAAAGGCACCAAACCCAGTTCCTGAAGGGGTGTGTCAGGGGGCAGAATGGGGCAGAACCAGGGCTGCATAAACCTGGGATTGGATGGACCTTAT
>NW_020959133.1:25153-29031 GCF_003031625.1 Empidonax traillii | reverse complement strand
TGGCGGAAGCTCTCAGGGTCAGAAATCTTCAACAGGACTCTGCCTCATTTCAGTCCTTCTCATGAAGTCTCGGCTTCCTGGTACATCCACAAGCTCCTCTGTGAGCCGCATGGGGGTCTCCTCACCCCAACAATCTTCCAAAGGTAGCAGGGATTTATTTTTCAGTCTTTTCCCTGCTGAAGAGAGAGAATGAAAGGGGGGAGAAACAGCTCCCTCTTCGAACTTCTCTCTCCTCCAGCTGCTGGCTTTGACCTTGGACACTTTGTTATCTCTTTGCTGGAATTTCTTCTGCAGCGTTTTTTTGTCCAAGCAGTCAGTCCTTTAAAGTGTTTTTCCTTTACTCTCTTACAAGAGAGAAGGGGCTTCAGTGCCACACCTGCCCCTGGCCCAGGGCCGGGGGAGGAGGGAGGCCTGGCCCCCACCTGGGGCCTGCCTCTCTCTCCCTACATGGCTCCCTAATTTCAACTGCCACCAATTTCAACTGCTCCTAATTTCAACTGCACCACCAACCTTCTCTTCCATTTTCTTAAGTATGTAATTAGCAAAGGCGTTACTAAAGTTTTGATTGGCTTTTTTCTATGGAAATTCACCCAGACAAAACCATCCTCAGCCCCAGGGGCTGGCTGGAGGGCAAAACCACGACAACAGGGGACTGGTGAAAACAAAGGGACACCCATGATGTCACAGAGATATCAGTGAAGTCAAAGGCATCTCGTGACATCACAGGGACATCAGTGACCTCACGGGGACATGGTGCCACCTCAGGGGACATTAGTGACATCACAGAGACAGCAGTGACATCACTGAGGGCCAGTGATGTCACAGGGGACTGTTAACAACAAAGGGACAGCTGTGATGTCACAGGGACATTGGTGACATCACAGGGGTCTTCATTGACTTCGCAAGGGCAAGGGTGACATCACAGTGACACCAGTGACATCATCAGGGTCATTGTTAACATCACAGGAGACAGTGGTGACATCAAAGGGAGATGGGTGACATCACTGGGGACCAGTGACATCACAGGGGACTGGTGACAAAAAAGGGACAGCCGTGATGTCACAGGGAAATTAGCGACATCAGAGGGAACATCGGTGACTTCACAATGACTGGGGTGTCATCACAGAGACATCAGTGACATCATCAGGGACACTGGTGACATCACAAGGCACTGGCAACAATAATGGGAAAGCTGTGATGGCACAGGGACATTGATGATATCACAGGGGACATCAGTGACTGTATAAGGCCAGGTGTGACATCACAGAGACATCAGTGATATCACTGGTGACACTAGGGACATCACAGGGACATCCAGGACATCACTGGGGACCAGTGACATCAGAAGGAACTGGTGAAAACAAAGAGACAGTTGTGATATCACAGTTACATCGGTGACATCAATGGGGACATTGGTGACTTTACAAGGACAAGGGTGACATTACAGAGACAGCAGTGACATCATCAGAAACATTGGTGACACCACAAAGGACAGTGGTGACATCACAGAGACTGCAATGGCCTCATTGGGACCAGTGATGTCACAGGGGACTGTTGACAACAAAGGGACAGCCGTGATGTCACGGGGACATCGATGAACTCACTGGGACATGGTGCCACGGCTCGGCACAGTGGTGACATCACACCGACAGCAGTGACATTAACAGGGACATCTGTGACATCACAGGGGACATCAGTGACTTCACAAGGCCAGGGGTGACATCACAGAGACAGCAATGACATCATCGAGTACAATGGTGACATCACAGGGGACAGTGGTGACATCACAGACACAGCAGGGACATCATTGGGGACCAGTGACATCAGAGTGACAACAGAGGGACAGCAGTGATGTCACAGGGACATCAGTGACATCAATGCGGCCTGGTGACATCACAGGGACATCGGTCACATCACAGGGAAATGGTGGCACTTTTGGGGACAGTGGTGAAATCACAGCAACAGGAGTGACATTATTGGGGAGCAGTGACATCACAGGAGAATGTTGACAGCAAAGGGAGATCTGTAATGTCACTGGGACATCAGTAAATTCACAAGGAGAGGGTTGACATCATAGAGAAACCAGTGACATCATCAGGGACAATGGTGACACCACAGGGACATCAGTGACATCATTTTGGACAAGTGACATCACAGGCGACTGATCAGAAGAAAGGGACAGCCCTGATGTCACAGAGAAGTTAGTGACATCATGGGGACATGGAGCCACACCTAGGGACAGTGGTGACATCACAGAGAAAGCAGTGACATCATTGGGGACCAGTGCCATCACAGGGGACTGTTGACCACAAAGGCACAGCTGTGATGTCACAGGGACAGTGGTGACATCACAGGGGACATCGGTGACATCACAAGGCCAGGTGTAACATCACAGAGACAGCAGTGACATCATTGGGAACATTGTTGACATCACAGAGGACAGTGATGACACCACAGAGACACAAGTGACATCAACAGGGGCGTCTGTGACATCACAGCTGAGATCAGTGATTTCACAAGGCAAGGGGTGACATCACGGTGTCACACCAGTGACATTATCGGTGACACTGGTGACATCACAGGGGATAGTGGTGACATCATTGAGTTCCAGTGACCTCATAGGGGACTGGTGACAACAAAGGGACAGTCGTGATGCCACAGGACTATCGGTGACATCACAGGGGACCGTGGTAACATCACAAAGACATCAGTGACATCATAGAGGAAATTGGTGACATCACAGGGGACAGTGGTGACATCACAGAGACAGCAGGGACATCATTGGGGACCAGTGACATCAAAGTGAAAACAGATGGACAGCAGTGATGTCACAGGGATATCGGTGACATCAAAAGGGTCTGGTCACATCACAGGGACATGGTGGCACTGCTGTGGACAGTGATGATATCACAGGGTCAGCAGTGACATCATTGGGGAGCAGTGACATCACAGGAGAATATTGACAGCAAAGGGAGAGCTGTGATGTCACTGGGACATCAGTGACATCACAGGGACATTGGTGACATTATGGAGATATGGTGTTACCATTGGGGACAGTGGTGACATCACAGAGACAGCAATGGCATCATTGGGGACCAGAAATATCACTGGGGACTGGTGACAACAAAGGGAAAGCCGTGATGTCACAGGGACATTGGTGACATCAAACACAGAGACACCAGTGATATCATGGGGGACATTGGTGACATCACAGGGGACAGTGGTGACATTACAGGGACAGGAGTGACATCATTGTGGACCAGTGACATCACAGAAGACTGTTGGAAACAAAGGGGCAGCTGTGATCTCCCAAGGACATCAGTGACGTCACTGGGGACATCGGTGACTTCACAAGGACAGGGGTGACATCACAGAGACACCTGTGACATCATCGGTGACACAGGTGACATCACAGGGACAGCAGTGACATCATTGGGGACCAATGATATCACATGGGACTGTTGACAAGAAAGAGACAACTGTGATGTCACAGGGCTATCAGTGACATCAAAGGACACAGGGGATACAACACAGGGGACAGAGGTGTCATCACAGGGACATCAGTGACATCACTGGGGACAAGTGACGTCACAGGGGACTGGTGACAACAAAGGGACAGCTGTGATATAACGTGGATGTTGGCGGAGGAGCTTCCAGAACAAACTGCACACAAATCAGGATGATTTACCCAAATGTTCCGCTTTATTTACATAACCCAACCTCTTATACACTTTCACTGCCCCCCGGGGCGTGATCACTTTCACACTGTTGGTTATTTGCTGTAACCCACGAACCGAGCGTGCATTACTGACACACTGCCTATTGGCTGCACACAGGTGTCCATGTGATATGAAGACATTGTTTTTCTCCTAAAACTC
>NW_020959133.1:21382-23855 GCF_003031625.1 Empidonax traillii | reverse complement strand
CCCTGCCCACATCATCTTCCTCTCCATCACCTTCCTCAGCCCTAGGGACGACCTGTCCCATTGTGTTCCAAGGGGATTTGTATCTCTCTTGCAGAGTGGAGCCAAGCCAAGGAGGAACTCAGCTCTGATGATGGGGGACATCCAGTTGACTTTGCTAAAGGCACAATGGGCCTTACAGTGAACTTGTGCGATAAAGTTACACTGTACAATATTCTGGCTGGTTTCACACCCTAATATAATCATTTTCTCACCCCTCTCTGCTCCACTGATCATCTAAATCAAAAGTACTGCCCTTACACCATGGCAACCATTCTGAAATCTCATTGTTATGGTCGGTTACCATGGCAACCATTATACATTTCAATCTCCAGGGTGGGTTACCATGGAAACCATGATGCATTCCCATCGTTACACTGGTTACCACGGAAACCATCTGTAACAAACAGATAATTTATGAAAGCCAAAGATTATGTTTCTCCATTGTTTCTGCCCATCAAAATCTTCCTCTTAAACATTCTCTGTCAGCTCTCTGCAGAGACAGAGGAAAAAAAAATGGCAGAAAACTGCTACTCGCCCACACACGCACCAGCTCAGGGGAAAGGTAGCATGGTGGTACCTTTTCTCTGCTTCTAGAAGTAATCGAAACCATAAGTTTTTTTTTTTTATTTCATTTTTTCCTTTGTCTCTGCATCTCTTAGCAATTGTTAAAATCAGGATTTTAGTATCAACAGATAACTTGTGCGTGTCTTATTTTTGCTCAAAGGAATATTCAAATCTGAAGTTCTTTCTGCAATATTTAAGCAGATTGTAACACGAGACCACGGAAAAGTGGGAGAAACAGGAAGAAGGGTGGAAAAAGGGGGGTGGTCTGGCAGGTCTGACGGTCCCATGGGGGTCTTTGGGCACAGAAAAGTTGGGAAAAGGGGTGGCCCCCCTGAGTTCCCAACTTCTGGGAGGTGTGGGGGCTGCTGGATCCAATCTCGGCCTTGGATTATGCCAACACTTTCAGTTCAAAGAAATTACAGATGTGCAACTGAATCACCTTTGGCCCCCAGGTTTTAAGGATGGCAAATCACATCTATTGATAGAAATGAATTATTTAGGGTTACAAATGATCAGACAAAACACCTTCATCAGAATTATTTACTGCACAAGAGAAACACTAAAACTACCACTAGTACAGCATAAGATAGGACAGAGCTCTACACTAAGGCAATTGTTGAAGCAATTCCACTCAAGCTGGCACCAAAGCAAGAATTATTAACTAGAGAGGGATGGAACTCCCCCAGACCAACGCTCATGGGGAGATCTCTGCTCTCAACCTCCAGCACTGACCTTGGGGGGTCCCAGCCAAGGCAGGAATCTCCACACACCCCCAAGAAGGGTTCTGTTGGCACAACCTGCCCCTGGGAAAGGGGACTAGCCCTTCCTGGTAAAAAGGGATGGACTGACAGTCACTGGACTCCAGGGGTTGCCTCACCATCAGGGGGGTCATTCGGGATGGGAGCAGCGGCCAAAGCTCTTCCTGCAGTCGGGGCACTTGAGGGCCTTCCCTCACTGGTGGGTCCGTTGGTGATAGGATAAGCCAGAGCTCCAGATGAAGCTCTTCCCACACTCCCAACACTTGTAGGGCCTCTCCCCGGTGTGGATGCGCTGATGCTTGACGAGGGTGGAGTTCTGTTTGAAGCCCTTCCCGCAGTCGGTGCAGCGGAAGGGCCTCTCCTCTGTGTGTATCCGCTCATGCAGGAGGAGATTGGAGCTGCTCTGAAACCTCTTCCCACATTGCAAGCACTTGTAGGGCCGTTCCCCAGTGTGGATGAGCTGGTGGGTGTGGAGGGCAGAGCTCTGGCTGAAGCTCTTCCCACATTCCCCACACATGTAGGGCCGTTCCCCAGTGTGGATGCGCTGGTGTTTGATCAGGGTGGAGTTCTGGTTGAAGCCCTTCCCACATTCCCTACACGTGTAGGGTCGTTCCCCAGTGTGGATGTGCTTGTGGCGGATCAGGGTGGAGTTCCGGTTGAAGCTCTTCCCACATTCCCTACATGTGTAGGGCCGTTCCCCAGTGTGGATGTGCTGGTGGCTGAGGAGGTGGGAGCTCACCCTGAAGCTCTTCCCACATTCCAAGCACCTGATGGGCTTCTCCCTGCTGGGAGGCTGCTCAGGGACCACCAGCTCGGAGCTCCGGCTCAAGCTCCGGCCGCCTTCCCGGCACAGGACGGCTCTTTCCTCCTCACAGCTCCCTGGGCTGGCTTTGCAGCCCCTCCTCCGGGGGCATCTCCGGGCTTTTTCCTCCCCGCTGCCTTCCTGCGCCGGGGAGCCCTTCAAAACGGCCTCTCCCACCAGGCTCTGCCGGGGGGATTTGTCCTCCGTGCTCTCCGTCCTCAGCTCGGGGCCTGGGGCAGGAAGGAAGAAGGACAGGCAGGGGATTTGCCTCCGGCCCAGAGGGAAGGCCAAGCACATCCCCCCAAATTTG
>NW_020959133.1:13914-14978 GCF_003031625.1 Empidonax traillii | reverse complement strand
GCTTTCCATTTGTTGGCAACTATCGCCTATGATTTCACAGGTTCCTCTGTGATGTCACCACTGTCCCCTTGTGATGTCACCAATGTCCCCAATGATATCACTGGTGTCTCTGTGTTGTCACCTCCACTCCCTGTGATGTCATCAATGTCCCTGTGACATCACGGCTTTCCCATTGCTGTAAGCAGTCCCCTGTGATGTCACTGGTCTCCAGTGATGTCATTGCTGTCCCAGCAGTGCCACCATGTCCCTGTGATGTGACCAATGTCCCTGTGAAATCACCAGACCCCTTTGATGTCAACAATGTCCTGTGACATCACTGCTGTCCCTCTGTTGTCACTCTGATGTCACTAGTCCGCAATTATGTCCCTGCTCTCTCTGTGATGTCATCACTGTCCCCTGTGATGTCACCAATGTCCCCGATGATGTCACTGGTGTCTCTGTGATGTCACCCCTGCCTTGTGAAGTCACCAGTGTCTCCAGTTGTGTCACACGTGTCTCTGTGGTGTCACCATGGTCCCCTGTGATGTCACCGATAGCCCTGTGATGGCTGTCCTTTTGTTATCACCAGTTCCCTGTGAGGTCACTGGTCCCCAGTGATGTCACCAATGTCCCTGTGATGTCACCACTATCCCCTGTGATGTCTCCAGTGTAACCAATGGTGTCACTGGTCTCTCTGCGATGTCATCCCTTCCCCTGTGAAGTCACCCATGTCGACTGTGATGTCACAGATGACCCTGTTGATGCCACTGATGTCTCTGTGGTGTCATCACTGTCCCCTGTGATGTCAACAATGTCCCAATGATGTCCTGCTGTCTCTGTGATGTCACTACTGTGCTGAGCTGTGGCACCACTGACCGATGGCAGTGATGTCCCTGTGACGTCACGGCTGTCCCTTTCTTGTCAACAGTCCCCTGTGACGTGACTGACCCCCAGTGATGTCACTGCTGTCTCTGTGATGTCACCACTGTCCTCAGCAGTGGCTCCATGTCTTCATGAGGTCACCGATATCCCTGTGATGTCACCAGACACCTTTGACTTCACTGACCTCCCTGTGACATCATGGC
>NW_020959133.1:6093-8133 GCF_003031625.1 Empidonax traillii | reverse complement strand
CGTCCTGGAGCAGCTGGCATTGGCTCCACGGGGCAGGGGAAGCTTCTGGCAGCTTCCAACAGAAGCCACCCCTGGAGCCCCCCCGCTACCAAAACCCACCCACAGAAACCCACGACACCCAGTGACTCCCACTTGCCCCAGGATGGTCCCAGTTCCCAGCAGTGTGATCCCAGTCACTCCCAGTTCATGGAGTTGCCTCCAGCATGCACCCTGTCACTCCCAGTTACTCCCAGTTGCTTCCAGCATGATCCCAGTTGTTCCAGGTATGTTCCCAGTTGGCTTCCAGCATGGCCCCACTAGCTCCCAGTTCCCCCCTGTATAGTTCCAGTCGCTCCCAGTTTGATCCTGGTCCCTTACAGTCACTCCCACTATGATCCCAGTATGGTGCTGGTCACTCCCACCATGATCCCAGTCACTCCCAATAGGGTCCTTGTTGCTCCCAAGGTGGTCCCAGTTGCTCCCAGTCCCCCCAGGACGGTTCCTTTCCCTCTCAGGGACTCCCAGTCTGAGTCCAGGATGGCCCCAGGCACTGTCCGTCCCTGCCTGGATGATGCCATTTGTCCCCTGCATGGTCCCAGTTGCTCCCAGTATGATCCCACTATGGGTTCAGCCACCCCCAGTATGATCCCAGGAACTTCCAGACACTTCCAGTACAAAGCCAGTTTGATCCCACTCATCCCCAGTATGGCTGCAGTCCCTCCCACACACTCCCAGTATTATTGCAGTCACTCCCACTATGATCCCAGTACGACCCCAGTAGGGGCCCAGGTGCTCCCAGTATGATCCCAGTTGCCACAGTTCTGGTTACTGGGGGGCACTGGGGGGGTTTGGAGGATCCCAAGGGGTGGAGCCGAGTTTGGGGGGGCAGAACTGGCCCTTCAATGGATCAGGAATGGGGACCCCCCTGTGTTCCCCCCGTGTCACCCGCTCTGGGGGGGTTTTGGGAGGGCACCTGCCCCTCAATAGGCACCCAGCTCACCCCAAAAGGTGCTGGGACCCCAGAAAATCTCCCCACAGCCCCTCAAGGACCCCCAAACACACTCAAAGCCCACCCAGGACCCCACCCAACCCCTTTTCTGGGGGGGCTTCTCTGGGCACTGGTGGTGCTGGGAGCCCCCCCGGCTGCGGGCGAGGAGCTCTCGGGTGAGCGGGGGGTGGGAAGGGGGAGGTCGGTGGGAAAAGGGGGGTCACAGGGGATAAAAGGGGTGGTGGGACCCCAAACTGAGTGGGAGGGGAGTGGGACACCCCAAAAGTTGAGGGGGACTGAGGTTCATGGGAAATGGGTGGAGAGGTGAGAAGAGTGGGGAAAGGGCAGGGTGGGACCCCCAAATTGAGCATGAGGGGGCTGGGGAAGGGGGGGATGATGTGGAAAATGGGGAGAGAGGGGAAAATGTGGGGGTTGGGACCCCTAAACTGATCTGGGAGGGGCTGGGGATTGAGGACCATGAAAGATTGGAGGGAACAGGGAGAAAGGTGGGAAAGGGCAGGGGTGGTCTGGTAGGTTGGATGGTCCCATGGGGGACTTTGGGCACAGGGGGCTGGGAAAGGCGGGCTGGCCCCCCTGAGCTCCCAAGTTACTGTGTGCCAGCACTTTCAGTTTAGAGGAATTACAGAGGTGGGACTGAACCACTTTTGTCCCCCAGGTTTTAAGGATGGCAAATCAGATCTATTGATAGAAATGAATTATTTAAGGCTACAAAGAATCAGACAAAAGATCTTCATCAGAATTATTTACTACACAATAGAAACACTAAAACTACCAGTAGGACAGCATAAGATAGGACAGTGCTCTACACTAAAGCAATTGTTGAAGCAATTCTACTCAACCTGGCACCAAAGCAAGAATTATTCATTAGAGATGGATGGAACTCCCCCAGACCAACGCTCGTGGGGAGATCTCTGCTCTCAACCTCCAGCACTGACCTTGGGGGGTCCCAGCCAAGGCAGGAATCTCCACACACCCCCCAAGAAGGGTTCTGTTGGCACAACCTGCCCCTGGCAAAGGGGACTGGCCCTTTCTGGTAGAAAGGGATGGACTGA
>NW_020959133.1:0-1154 GCF_003031625.1 Empidonax traillii | reverse complement strand
CCCACCAGGCTCTGCCGGGGGGATTTGTCCTCCGTGCTCTCCGTCCTCAGCTCGGGGCCTGGGGCAGGAAGGAAGAAGGACAGGCAGGGGATTTGCCTCCGGCCCAGAGGGAAAGCCAAGGACATCCCCCCCAAATTTGGCCCCCACAGGCACCACAAGACAGGGCCAAAGGGGCACTGACTTCCTCCTCACCTGCTTGGGGGGCCCGTGGCCTTTTCCTCTTCCTCGCAGCCTCCTCCTCCATCCACCCAAGCTTTGGGAAGGACTAATCCTGCTGGGGGGAAAACAAGGGCTGAGCGCGTTGCCTTGGGGGTTCCTCCTGCCCAAGTCCATCTCTAGAACTCACCGGGCATCCTGGGACCATAAAAATCTCCAAAACACCAAGATTTAGCCCAAAAAAACCCAGTCAGGAGCTCCTCCTCTCTGGTCTCTCCACTTTGGGATTCTGCAGGTCCCCCCTGTTTGGGCTGCTGGGAGTCCCGTGTGTCTTTGGGGTCTCCCCTCTACGGGGTCCCTGCCCTCCCTCTCCAGGCTGCTGTGGGTCCCAGGAATCCAAGGCTCCCCCATCTCCCAATTTCAGGGTTCTGGGGGACATCCCTCTCCAGGACCCCCCTTTTTCAGGGTTCAGGCGTCCCTGCCCTCTCCCCGCCTTCCTGCTGCTGGAAATCAGCACTTTGGAGCCTCATCCGATTGTTTCCTCCTACTCTTCCCTATTATTTTTGGGATTCCCCTACACCCCTTTTTTCCCTTGCAAAGAGACCCCCTGCCAGGCCATTCCCGGTTTTCAAGCCTCCAGACCCCCCTTTCTTTGAACCCTGAACCCCCTGCTGGGACATCCCGGCTCTCCCCACCCAATGAACCACCTTTCCCTGACACTGGAGGCCCCTGGACCCCCCTTTGCTGGGCACAGGGACCCTCTAAACCCACTCTAGTGCTACTCCCTACATTTCCCCTCTTTCCTTAACTCTGGGACTCCCCCTGAGCCCCCATTCCTGGCCACAGGAACCCCCAGCACCCCATTTTCCAGCTCTGGGACACCCCTACATCCCCTAATCCTGCACCAATAACCTCCTGCACCCCCTTTCCCAGACACCCCACCTTTGCCAGCCCCCAGGGCCCCTTTTTCCTTGACCCTGGGACCCCCTGGGCTCCCA
>NW_020959132.1:7597-10512 GCF_003031625.1 Empidonax traillii | reverse complement strand
CCTCCCCCCGCGCGGGGGGGGGCGGTGCTGGGGGGCGCGGGGGGAGGGGCGGCGCTGCTGGCGCTGGTGGGGGCGGGGGGGGCCCTGTGGTGGCGGCGGCGACGCCCCCGGAGACCCCCCAAAACCCCCCGGGGGGGGGGAGGGGCCCGGCCCCGCCCCCACGGCCCCGGCCCCGCCCACCCCCTGCGGGACCTGCCCCCCCCCCCCGCCGCCCCTCCCCCCGCCTACTACAAGGTATGAGGGGGGGAAAGGGGCGGGACCCCCCAAAAAATTGGAGGGACACACCCCCTTTGGAGGCTCCGCCCCCTCGAGGCGAAGTGGAAGGGGGGGACACCCCAAAAAAGGGACCTTTTCCCCCCAAAATGATGCCCCGGAGCCCCCGGGAGGGAAGGGGGGGAAACCCCGGATAGTGATGGGCGTGGCCTGATAAGGGGCGTGGTCTACCCGAGGATGTGGCCTGTATTGATGAGCGTGGCCTCAGAGGGCGTGGCCTGTACCAAGGAGGCTGCTGCCTGGGGGCGTGGCCTGGCACTGAGGGCATGGCCTGTCCTGTGGGCGTGGTTCCCCCGGGGAGGCGGAGCTTCTGAGGCTTTGAGGCGTCACCCCTGGGGCTGTGGGCGGGGCTTGGGGCCTGCTCTGCCCTCCCATTGGCCACCAGATAGCCCCGCCAACGCACTGGAGGGCGGGGGCCTCATCAAGCCACGCCCACCAGGACAGAAGGGGCGTGGCTTTCTCCTCGCAGCAAGATGGCCGCCACCACCTGGACGGGCAGGAAGTGACGTCATGTCGATGGAGGGGTGGGGCTTCTTGTGTGTGGGCGGGGCCTGAGCGCTGATTAGACAGTTCTTGTGCATTTGGCTCCGCCCCTTCCTGTCAATCAAATGAGTGGGCGGGGCTTTGGGAGGGGGATATTTGGCGCCCCCTGGTGGTCGCGGAGGGTGGTCGGGGATGTTTGGCGCCCCCTGGTGGCCCAGGCGGGACAAAGGGGTGGCTGTTGCCATGGAAACCTGGGGGGTGTTGCCATGGAGACACTGGGGGTGTTGCCATGGAGACACTGGGGGTGTTGCCATGGAGACAGTGGGGGTGTTACCATGGAAACATTGGGGGTGTTGCCATGGAAACATTGGGGGTGTTGCCATGGAGACACTGGGGGTGTTGCCATGGAGACGGGAGCGGGACACACCCCCTGGCGGCCCACGGGAACTGTTGGGGGAGGGGTCACATGAGGTCACGACCTGACGTGTGACACTCATCACCTGTCACCCATGGCCCCATCACACCTGTCACACCTGGCACATCTGGCACACCTGTCACACCCATCACACCTGTCACACCTGTCACACCCATCACACCTGTCCCAATGTCACATCTGGCACACCTGTCACACCCATCACACCTGGCACACCCATCACACCTGTCCCAATGTCACACCTGTCACACCTGGCACATGCGTGACACCCATCACACCTGTCACACCCATCACACCTGTCACACCCATCACACCTATCCCAGTGGCACATCTGGCACATCTGTCACACCTGTCACACCCATCACACTTATCACACCCATCACACCTGTCCCAATGTCACATCTGGCACATCTGGCACACCTGTGACACTCATCACTGTCACACCCATCACACCTGGCACACCTGGCACACCTGTGACACTCATCACACCTGGCACACCCATCACACCTGGCACACCCATCACACCTGTCCCAATGTCACCCCTGGCACACCTGTGACACTCATCACTGTCACACCCGTCACACCTGGCACACCTGGCACACCTGGCACACGTGTGACACCCATCACACCACCACACCTCTCACCTGTGACCCTCGTCACCCGTCCCACCTGTCCCACACCTGCCACCCCCCCCTAACACATCCCCCTCATTCGGGGCCCCAAATCCTGAATTTTCAGTCCCTTAAACCCGATTTTTAGGGCCAAAAGCCTCTCTTTGGGGTCCAAACCCCCTCTTTCAGGCCCAGGGTTTAATTTTTAGGGCCCGGTCTCCCTTTGTTTCGGGTAAAAAGACACAATTTTTAGGGTCAACCCCCTATTTTTAGGAAAAACTGTCTCATTTTTAGGGCCCAAATCTTCTTTTTAGGCTCCAAATCCTCATTTTAAGGACCATTCCCCCTTTCATGGGAGTAGAAAACCTCGTTTTTAAGGTCAACCCCTGCTATCAGGACCAAACTTCTCCTTTTTGGAACCCAAATCCTCTTTGTGGGGGCAAAATTCTTAATTCGATGCCCAAACCGCTCATTTCATGCCCCAAACCCTCCTTTTTAGGGCCGAAATCTTATTTTTCCAGCCCAAACCCTCATTTATAAGCCCCAAAGTCTCGCATTTCGGGCCACACCCCTCATTTTTAGGCCTAAACCCTCATTTTTAACCCCAAATCCTCATTTTTAACCCCAAACCCTCATTTTTAGGCCCAAACCCTTCATTTTTAGGGCCCAAATCCTCGTTTTTCGGGCCCCAAATCCTCTTTCCAGGCCCCAAAATTCCATTTCCCAGCTCGAAACCCTCGTTTTTTGGGACCAACCTCCCCCCATTTTTAACCCCCTCCCACCTTTTTTGGGTCCAAATCCCCCCTTTTTGAGGCCCCAATTCCCGCCCCCCCCCACCGTTTCCATGGCAACGGGCGGGGCGCGCCCTGCCGTGACGTCACGGAGGCGGCGGCCAATCAGAGCGCGGCTCGGCGGTTGTTGCTGGGGGGGTCACGTGGGGGGGGTCGTGCGTGCAGCGGGAGGGTCACGTGACCTCGGGCGAAGATTTAGGGGGGGATTTTGGGAGGGGGGAGGGAATTTTGGGAGGGGGTGTCCTCGTGCGAGGGGGTCACGTGACCGCTCGGGCGAAACCTGGGGGCGCCCCCCTCGTGCGAGGGGACCCAAAGTGACCCCAA
>NW_020959132.1:0-1597 GCF_003031625.1 Empidonax traillii | reverse complement strand
GAGCACTGGGAGCTGGGTAAGGGCTGCACTGGGAGCACTGGGAGCACTGGGAGCTGGGTAAGGGCTGCACTGGGAGCACTGGGAGCACTGGGTGGCAGGGGGCAAGGGTGAAGGCCGTACTGGGAGCCAAGTAACCCCTGTACTGGGAGCACTGGGAGTTGGCCCAGAGGGAGTGTGTGTACTGGGAGCGCCGCGTGAAGTCTGTACTGGGAGCACTGGGAGTACCAGGTCTTGCTGGGAGCCAGCAATGGCGGTTACTGGGGTTACTGGGAGCTGGCAGTGGTGGTTACTTGTGTTACTGGGAGCTGGCAATGGTGGTTACTGGTGGCACTGGAAGCTGGCAATGGCGGTTACTGGGTATACTGGGAGCACTGGGAGCTGGGTATGGTGCGTGATGGTGTTACTGGAACCAGATGTGAGCTACTGGGTATACTGGGAGTACTGGGGCCTTGGAATGATGGGGAAGGGTCTTACTGGGAGCTACTGGGTATACTGGGAGTACTGGGAAAGTGAATGATGGGTACTGGGAGGACTGGGAATGGAGATCACAGGTACTGGGGATACTGGGAGCTGGGAACACCGGTACTGGTCATACTGGGAGCAGCACCCCAGGCTCAAAGTGGTCCCAGTATGGCACCGGGAGGGGGTTCCCAGTGCTCCCAGTGCTCCCAGTAACCGTCTGCCCCTCCCCCCAGTCCCAGGCCATGGCTGGTGCGTAGCCCCTCCCCCACCGGACCTGGGACCTTCTGACACGTGAGTGCCCCTCCCCCCACATGGCCCCTCCCCCCACATGGCCCCTCCCCCCACATGGCCCCTCCCCCTCCTGCCCTGTCGCGTGCCATCGGCGTGTCCGTGCGCACACGCGTGTGCTGGGGGGGAGGGGACACGCGTGTGGTGTGTGTGTGCGTGAGGGGGGGACACGCGTGGGGTCACGTGTGCGTGAGGGGGGACACGCGTGGGGTCACACGCGTGTCCCTCTGCCTGCACAGGTGTGTCACGGAGCACACGCGTGTAACCAGGTGTTAGCGTGTGCACACACATGTGACAGGTGTTGGGGGTGTGCAACGGGTGTGGGTGTCACAGGTCACGCGTGTTAGACGCACCGTGAGGTGCTGGCGCACACGCGTCACCGATACACACGCGTGTTACACGCGTGGGAGCGCCACACGTGTGTCGTGTGCCCAGGGCAGCGTCACACGCGTGACAAATGGACAGGGCGGTGTCACACACGTGTCACACGGGCAGGACAGCGTCACACACGTGTCACATGGACAGGACAACGTCACACACGTGTCACACGAACAGAACAGCGTCACACACGTGTGACATGGACAGGGCGGTGTCACACACGTGTCACACGAACAGGCCAGTGTCACACACGTGTCACACGAACAGGACAGTGTCACACACGTGTCACATGGGCAGGACAGTGTCACACACATGTGACATGGACAGGACAGCGTCACACACGTGTCACACGAACAGGACAGTGTCACACACGTGTCACACGAACAGGACAGTGTCACACACATGTGACATGGACAGGGCGGTGTCACACACGTGTCACATGGAAAGGGCAGTGTCACACACGTGTCAC
>NW_020959131.1:16526-17938 GCF_003031625.1 Empidonax traillii | reverse complement strand
TAAAACTAAAAGATGGGAGCCAGATTATCCAAAAATGAGATTGACTTTTATAAGCTCCTGAAACACGTCTTAAAGGAAAATGGGCTCCCCGTTGATAAAAAATCATTAAAAGCACTAACAAAATGGGTTCATGAACATGAAACTGTCCCAGAAAATATAACTTCTTTAGAATGGGCCAGAATAGGAGGTGCACTTGGGACAGCTTCTATGGGGGGTGACTGGCGAGCAGCAAAAGCCATCGCTGCCTGGAAAAGTGTTTTTACCATCTTTGAAATGGCCACAGACAGAGGGACTCACAATCGATCTGCCAACCTTGAAACTAAAACCAGCCAGCTCTGTCAAGGTGCAGTCCAAGATGATGCCCTTGGCAACCAGAGAGTGTTTCCCTTAGCAAAGGAAGCAGAGAAAACCCAAGCTGACTGCCCAACAATGACAACTTTCTTGGCACCGGGTGTAAACAGAGCCAAAGACAGGGGTACCTATGGACATCTTATCGGTACTTTACCACGGTACCGCACAGAATCCAATTTACTACAGTTGTAAGGGCAGCTCAATCTGGAACACAGTGACAAAGGGAGCAATGGAAAAAACAAAAGGCCTGGAAAAAATTTGAAGCAAAACAACTGGCAGCCCCCTCAGTAACAGAAGAACTGAACCAATTTTGCCAAAACTCCTCTGAAGACATAAAACAAAACCCATCCAAATCAATCTCTTCATAAACCATCAACATCATAACCAAAACCAAATGGAACTAAAACCTTTTCCAGTTTTTTCTTTTCTTTAAAGTGTAATATATAAGTTATGATTTTTATTGTATGTTACATTGTAATAGAATTGTTTGTCTTTTTATTCAGTAGTTTACCATTTATATCACTTTAAAAAAAAAAATTTGCAGATTGTTTTGTAAATGTTGTATCATTAAGTTTCTCTAATACTTTTAGGTTGATTTTAAGTTTTGAATTTTATGTTAAGTAAGTTAAATCAGTATAATACATTTTATCCTTTTTCAACATCTTGTTTTGTATCTGGAAGAATTCCACTTTGATATTGCCACACACTGGCAAAGCTTGAAGTAAGAGTGACATAAAAAAGTGTATATTCTTAAAAGATATTATGTTATAACTTGTTTATACATTTTTAAATTTATTTTACTCAAGTATAAATGTGAAAACTATGATTGAAAAAAAAAATATGAGCATAGCTCAAACTTACCATGGGTTAAAGCATCTCCTTAACCAATTCTACCTCAAAGCTAGTTTTGAAGTGTTTTGCTTATAATTTAATGTATAATTTTCTTTAGAGTGTATATAGAAAAAAACCCCCACATTTATTTACATATATTTTTATATACTTTTGTATATCTTAAAAATCAGTTCTTATTTCATATTAAGAAAGTTTCCTTTCAACTTGCT
>NW_020959131.1:7435-10321 GCF_003031625.1 Empidonax traillii | reverse complement strand
CCTTTTCTGTCTCTTCTGTGTAACGGGTGTTGTTCTAAAGGTGACACTCCAGTCGGGTTCTGCACTGCTCACATGAGGATGTGCAGGTGGGGCCCATCTCTCGAGTCACTGCCCATCCATCCCCTGCTTCCTGCTGCTCTGCACAGGTCTTGTGCCCCTGTGTGCTGTGGCTTGAAGTGCAGCCATTCTCACAGTCTGTCCCAGCTCTCTGCAGGAGTTGTTACACTTGGAGGGGCTAATCTGGCCGGTTCATCTACTTGGTTGTTCCAGTGACCAGCTGGAGTTTCATTTTCCTGATGGGAGGCTGCCCATCCGACTAAAAAATTCCCTTTCTTTGCTATAGCAAGAATTTCTTGCCATTTCTCCTTTTGCCAAACAGGGATTCAATTCACTTCCCAGTCCTTTTTGTCCCAGAAGGGGAACCACTCAGTACACCCTTTCAACACAGCAAAAGAATCTGTGCAAACATATACAGAGTCAGAGGTTTCAGTTTCATGGTTAAATACCCTCCAAACTGCTCCTCATTCTCCTGCCTGTGCACTGCCTTCTCCTTCCAGTACTATTTTGTCTCCTGGATGTCCCTGGAAAGCCACAGCACGATATTTCCAAACATTCCCTTCAGCACAGCTGAGGCATCAGTAAAGCACCCATTCTGCAATTGCTCTGAGTGTGGGGGTGCAACTTGAACCACAGAAGGGGGAGAATCAGCTGTGCTATTTACAGTCACCTCATCTTGTCAGGGAGGATTTTTGTGAGCTCCTTCTGTTCCCTGAAAGATGGTGCAATAATGTCCAATTTGAGCCTTCCATTTCCCAACAGGAGCCGTCTGAGCCACCCTGTCAGGGGGTGGGGTTCCTGTCAAAACAGGCTCAATACCTTAAAGAGTCCCCTTAAAATCAGAGACTGCTGAGGGACAATTTTTTCTGCTCCACAAAAGCAGTGCTCTCCACAAATAAGCCCTTTCCCCAGGGGCATCTTTGACACGGCGTGAATAAAACCCTGCAGGCCTGATGGGACCATCAGGGCCTCTCTGCCATCAGTGTATGGACAGTCTGGAGCTTGAAAATCCCCCCTCAATTTGTGCTGGATCGGTGGGGTGTATGGGGCCTGGTGAGTGGTGTGTGTTGGCCTCAAAAATCAAGAGTTGTGGGGCTTCTTCGTGAAGGGGGGTCCAATCCCACCTTGCTTTTTTCCACAACAAATCATGGAAGGGCCATGTAATTATTGAAAAATGGGGGATGTGTTTTCTCCAGAAGATCAGCAAGCCTAAAGCATGCTGCAAATCCTTTTTATTCTCTGGGGGTTTTGTTGGTGTAGGCAGGTGAGCGTGTCTGGGGGAATACAAACCATTCCTCCCCTCCACCAAATTCCCAGGAATTTTACTCCTTGTGAAGGAGGTTGTACCTTTTCAGGAGGGACATGTAAGTCCAGGGACTCAAGACGCCTGATAATGTCGGTTTGGGTTGCTTGCACAGGTGCAATTTCCTTTCCTGCTACCAAACTGTCATCAGTCAACTGTTAGTGCTGGTGCAGGAGGAATGAGTGACAGTTCCTGTGCCAGTGCATGATGTGCTAGAGTGGGTGAGTGTTTACATCCTTGTGGGAGATGGGTAAAAGTGCATTGCTGACCCTCCCCTGTGAAAGCAAAGTGCTCTCGATCCTGTTCCTGCAGGGGAACCATAAAAACCATGTCTTTGATGTAAATAGTGGCCATAATTTGATGGGCTTGTTCTCGGATGGTAGCTGTGAACTCAGCTGTATTTGGGACTGCTGCAGTGAGGGGCCCCTATTTGTGTTCAGACTTCGGGAGTCTCCCGTCAGCCTCCAGTGACCATTTGGCTACGGATGGATGTCCCAGCGTGTTAGGATACATGTCTGCAATAAAGACAAGTACAACAGTCATTCAAACACTACAAAATATCTTTTATTGCAGTGAGTGTAAAAAAACTATTAGCAAAGGGAATCAAAAGCTAAAAAAAAGAATACAAAAAACTACCTTATCTATTGGTGTTCATACAATACTGTGAACAGCCTCTATTCCAGTATTAGGTAGTAAAAGGGGAATTAAAGGGATACAATATTAACCAGTAAAAAGGGAATTAAAGGGATACAAGAAAAAGGATATAAAATGTTTGCTTTCCTGGTTGCTTCCTGTCAACAAACTGTGCTCACCTGCACAGACAGGCCAGGCCTACCAGGCTCTGCAGGGCTGGTCGGTGCCCGTGCTTGGCGGGTGTCCCCGCGGAGCAGCACAGTGTGGATGGAAGGATGAGCATCGCTCCCCCCAGCAGTCCTGACACCCCATTGATCAGCTCTACATTGTGCTACGTAGGGTCAGGATGCAGCAGAAGGTGGTGCTTGAGTGGCAGCCAAACAGCGCCCGTTCATCCCCTCATGGCAACAGTCTGCACATACTGTACTGCAGGGCAAGGGGCGAATCACCCCTGCCCACATCATCCTCCTCTCTCCATCACCTTCCTCACCCCAATCTACAACCTCTACCACTGCGTTTCAAGGGTATTTGTATCTCTCTTGCAGAGTGTAGCCAAGCCAAAGAGGAACTCAGCTCTGATAATGGGGGACATCCAGTTGACTTTGCTAAAGGCACAATGGGCCTTATAGTCAACTTGTGCAATAAAGTTACATTGTACAATGGCTGGTTTCACATGCTAATAGAATCACTTTCTCACCCCTCTATGCTCCATTGATCATCTAAATCAAAAGTACCCCCCTTACAAAGGGCCACACGGGAGAATTGTAAGGAGAATGTGTTGCAATCACTATTCCTCTTTCTTTTCAATCTCCAAAAACTGCAGTGGTTGCTTCTCTGGCTGCCAAGGGTAAGGGGTAAGGTTTGACATTGGTCACTGGGGAGGGAGGAAGAGC
>NW_020959131.1:0-1042 GCF_003031625.1 Empidonax traillii | reverse complement strand
CGAAAGCCCATCGGTACCCCTTCGGGTCTTTGAAGTATCCTCTTTTTAGGTAGTCCATACCAAGAATGCAAGGGGCTTCTGGCCCTGTCACAATGGAATGCTTTTGCCATTGGTCTCCTGTCAAGCTCATATCGGCCTCTACCACTGACAATTCTTGAGACCCTCCGGTCACTCCAGAAATAGAAACAGTCTCCACACTCTTATGCTCCGATGGCATTAAAGTACACTGGGCACCAGTATCCACCAAAGCCCGGTATCTCTGAGGATCCGATGTGCCAGGCCATCGAACCCACACAGCCCAGTAAACCCTATTATCTTCCTGGTCCCTATCCTTCTCCTGGCAGAAGGCAGGGCCCCTCTATTGGTCTTGATCAGAGTATTCATCGTCCGACTTTGACTTTGTCTTCTTAGAAGCTTTCTTGTTACTGTCAAAGCGGACCTCCATCTTTTTGTGTTTCAGGGATTGCAGGGCATCTGCATCAACCACATAGACAACCTTTTTGTTGTCTTCCCTTTGTTGTAATTCTCTTACTCTGTCCTCAAGTTTGGAAGTGGGTGCACCATCCCACTTCTTCATGTTTTCTCCTTTACTACGCAGATAGGACCACAGTTGGTTGCGTGATTTCCGTCTGGGGTATCCTCTCCTTCTGCGTGCTAGGAAAGGAGACTGTGAACGAGGCCGGGACCAAGATCGAGGTCGAAATCGTGGTCGAAACCACTTTATTGGTCTGCCTCTACAGTCTCTATAATCTATGTAAACTATATCATCTCTCTTCTTATAGTCATCTTCATATCCGGAATATTCATATGGCCTCTCCAGTGCTTCCTTAAAATGGGTAGGTTGGTTTCGGGCATCAGAGGACCTTTCTAAATTTTCGGCTATAGTCCTTATCCATGAACACATGGTGTCCACAGTTGGTTCATCCGTCTTTGGATTGTAAATTGATATCAAACAGTTGAGGTACGATGCAGGGGCACCTCTAATCACTTGCCTCCACATAGGCTCTGTACAGGCAATCTTTTCTGGTTCCAAACAGTCGTA
>NW_020959130.1:8182-10513 GCF_003031625.1 Empidonax traillii | reverse complement strand
CACAAGGTAAGAGGTTCCTCTCAGATAGCAGAGCTCTCTGCAGTCATACCTGCATTTACACTATTTCCTGAGCCTTTAAACATTGTTTCCCATTCAGCCTCTGTCATCAGAGCAGTCCAACAAATTGAGAATTCATCTATAAAAGATATCTCCAATTACAGTTAGCTCATATGTTCAAATCTTTACTGTATGAAATTAGTCACTGTAAACACAAATTACACAGAATCCACATTCATTCTCACACTTCTCTTCCAGGGTCCATCCCAGCAGGAAATCATGAGGCAGATCAAATAGTTGATACAGGGCACCTTGCCCAAACTGCAGTAGTTCCAAACAATTTCGAAGAAGCAAAGCTACCTCACAGCTTTTTTCACCAAAATGCAAAATCCCTCAAAAGAACATTTCACCTTACACTATCTCAAGCCAGAGCAATTATTTCTGTGTGCCTCGACTGCCAGAGCCTCACTCATCTACCATCTGAGGGGGTAAACCCTCGTGGAATTAACCCACTGGACATCTGGCAGTCGGACACAACACAATATTCATTATTTGGAAAATAAAATACATCCAAGTGTCGATTGACACGTGTTCTGGTGCCATTGCAGCAGCAGCACATGCAGGAGAGAAGGCCCAAGATGTCAAAAAACACCTTCTATCTGCAATATCAGTCCTTGGCATCCCCAAAACAATAAAAACAGATAACGGACCAGCATACACTTCTCACTCTTTAAAAGAGTTTTCCAACATGTGGGGCATCTCCCATGTCACAGGGATCCCCCACTCCCCCACTGGTCAAGCAGTGCTAGAGCGTGCTCATCAAACACTCAAGGATATGTTAACCAAACAACAAAACACCACAATTGGACTGAGATGGTGAGTGTGGGAGTGGTTGGGATTGGTCGATGTGCTGCTAAAGTCATGCATTGATTTGGGTTTCCTTTCTTGGAGCTGAGGAAGAGAAGAACCCTGGGACTGCAGGAACCCCTGAGCCAGCCCAAGGGACGTACTTTTGGAAGGTGGATGGACAGGCCCAGCTCTCTCTGAAAGATAGGTGGAGGGCTCTGAGCCAGAGAGGGGATGAGAGCTGGGCACAGGCTTGGGAATTGCAGGGAGGGCTTTTGAAATGAATGTAGGGAGGGGATGTCTCAGAACAAGACCTTTAGGAGAGGGAAGCGGAGAGGCTGAGTTTTGACCCCAGCACTGGGGTGTGCAGGGCAGAGCAGAGAATCTCCCCCATGTAAGATTCTTGTGGGTCCATCTTTGCAGTTCTGACAGGCACTGCTTGTCATGGCCTATCCTCTCCATTCCAGAATAGGCCCTGGAAACCAAAGAACCAACACCCCACATCAGCACAGTCAGACCCACCCATATGCTTTGAGCCCTTTTGTGATGTCACAGCCTATCCTGTCCATTCTGGAATAGCCTGTGGATACCAGAAAACCAAGCCCCTACTATGTGACAGTTCAACCCTATCTGTGTTCCAAAGACCCCTTTGTGATGTCACAGCCCATCCTCTCCATTCCGGAATAGCCCCTGGCAACCAAAAAGCCAACGCCCCAAAACCCTGAAATGCAGCCCAATCCATGTGTCCTGGGTACCTTTGTTATGTCACGGCCTGTCCTCTCCATTCTGGAATAGCCTCTGGAAACCAAAGAACCAACGTTACAAAATGTCACAGTGCAGCCCCACCCATCTGCCATGGGTCCCTTTGTGATGTCACAGCCTTTCCCCCAGGAAAGAAAGCCTGGAACCTTTGGCTTTGAGGTTCAGTTGGTGGGGCACCTGGGCACTCCACAGGAAGCAAGAGCTTTCTGTCCTGCCACCTTTTGTCTGGGAAGAATGTTTGACCATATTCAATTTTGGGAGTCTCACCAGCAAGTTCAGTGCAGGGCTCCTGTCCCAGTTTAAAAGAGACACAGGTGTTTTTCTGAGGATGAGTTAGGAGAAAAGACTGAAACTCCTCCCTGTAAGCAATTAAAAATCTAAAAGTAGGAGGCTCCGGTTGAAGGAAAACAAATTATGGAAAAGGAAAAATAACAGCCCTTTATTAAAAGGTATGTGTGTATTGGAAGAAACAATGAAAGAAAACAAGTAAAATAACCAAACAATACTCCTATGTCCACCCAAAAATCCCCCTCAAATCCAACCAATAAACAAGCAAAGGACAAAAAGTAAACAGTTCAGTTTGTGCCCTTTGGTGCAATTCTAACCACAGGCAACAGGGGGTGCCGTTGGGTCACTAAAGATGCAGAACTTGTAGTGTCCTGTGCCAGTCACCAGGGGGCGCTGTTGGATCACTGGAGATGCTGAGCCTGCAGTTCTTTATGATGG
>NW_020959130.1:4819-6008 GCF_003031625.1 Empidonax traillii | reverse complement strand
CAATGGTCCCCTGATTCCATGAGACAACATTCCTAATTTACTGTCCAGACCAGAGGGAAATCACAGGAAGGGCCATGGTTTGTCAGGACTTGCTTTATCTGAGTGAGCCCTGGGGGGCTTTTGGTGCTGAGTCCTTGAACCTCAGGGACTGAGGGGAGATTGTACAAACCTGTCCATAAGGGAAAGTCAAAAGGAAACCCAAAGTATCTGGAAACATTAATGGGTCCCCCTGAGGGCCATTCCCAAACAGGCTCCTCATGGACTCAGTGGAGATGAGAATTTGAGGCAATGATTGAACAAACCTCTCAAAGACTCACTTTCAAAAGGAAAAGTTCCTTTAAAACCCTTGAATACACTGAAGTATTAATGGGTCCCACTCAGTGTCACTACTGACAAAGTCTCTCCAGGGACTAATTAAAGTAGATAATTTGAGGTATGATTGCACAAACCTCTTCAAAACTCAGAGTCAAAGGAAAAGGCAAAGTACCTTAACAAACCTGTAGTACCTTGAAGCTTTAACAAGCCCCACTGAGGGCCATTCCTGACAAAGGCTCTCAAGGGACTCCTTAGAGCAGATAATTGGAGGCCAGGACTGAACAAACCTCTCAAAGACTCAGTGTCAAAAAGAAGTGTCTTAATAAATATATCTTGAGTGCTTTGAAGCATCACTGAGCCCCACTGAGTGTCACAACTGATAGAGAATCCCAAGGGACTCATTAAAGCAGATAATTGGAAGCCATAACTGAACAAAACTCTCAATAACTCACTTTCAAAAGGAAAAGTTCCTTCAAAACCCTTGAGTACCTTGAAGCATTAATGAGCCCCACTGAGTGTCACTGCTGACAAAGTCTCTCCAGGGACTACTTAAAGTAGATAATTTCAGGCCATGATTGCACAAACCTCTTCAAAACTCAGAATCAAAAGAAAAGTCAAAGTATCTTAACAAACCTGTGGTACCTTGAAGCTTTAACAAGCCCCACTGAGGGCCATTCCTGACAAAGGCTCTCAAGGGACTCATTAGAGCAGATAATTGGAGGCCATGGCTGCACAAACCTCTCAGAGATGCAGAACCAAAAGCAAACCCCCAATTGCTCTGAAAATCCTGCAGGCCCTTGAAGCCTTAAGGAGCCCCCCGAGGGCCCCTCCTGACAAAGCCTCCCCAGGGACTCTGCAGCAGCTCCTTGGAGGC
>NW_020959130.1:0-1180 GCF_003031625.1 Empidonax traillii | reverse complement strand
ATCACTGCTGCCTCCCTTCTGAATCCCCCTCAGCACCTGGACAAGCCTGGATTTGGTTTGGTTTCCATGAGGCCCTGCAGTGTCAAAGTGGCCCCTTGATTCCAGGAGGCTGCTCAGTGTCCCCGGGATCCTTTGGCTCCAGAATGCCCTGGAGTGTCACAGTGGTCCCTTGAGTCTATGAGGTGTCCTCAGTGTCACAATGACCTTTTGATTCCATGGGGTTCCCCAGTGTCCCAAGGTCCATTTGGCTCCAAAAAGGCCCTGCAGTGTAACAGTGGCCCCTTCATTTCATGAGGTTCCACTGTGTCCCAGGGTTTCTTTGTTTCCAGGAGGCACCACAGTGACACAAGGACTCCCTGGTTCCATCAGGTTCCAAAAGGTTTCAGAGTTCCCTTTTATCCTACAAGGCCCCCATGTGAAATGGTACTCTGGTTCCACAAGATTTCACAGTGTCCCTGTGTCCCTTTCTTTCCACGAGGCCCTGCAGTGCCACAATAGCCACTTTGATTCCATGAGGTTGCACAGGGTCATCACAAAGCTGAGCTTAACCAGATGAAAGGTTGGAGAGATCAGGAGGAACTGGGAAAAAAAGGATTGGATATTTGGGGAAGAAAAGAGGGGCTTGGCCAACAGAGAGGAAAGATTTTGATGAGGTAAAAACAGTTTCATGTAATCCTGAGGGTGCTAAAACATTAGGAGAGCAAACACTCCTGATGGACCTTTACCCTCTTTGGAACCTCAAGCCCCAACACTCCCCAAAAGTGCTGCCCCTCCCATTAAAAGGAATCCACTGCTCTGACTCCAGGCCAGAAAAAGGCCAAACACAGAAATCCAGACCCTTATTTGTACTCAATGCCAACCCCATTCCCAAAACTGTATTACCAGTATGAAAAGCCAAGCTTTAATCCTGACCCAGTCCAAAACTCTCTTCCCCTAATCATGAACCAGACCCTGCCAGCAGAACAACAAACCTGCCAAAGCTCTGCCCAATCCCCAGCCTGAGCTCTAAAGCCCAAGGCCTGAGCATGAAGCACCCCCAGAGCCCTTGGGAGCAGGGCAAGGAGCTGCAGGGCCCAGAGCAGGCCCAGGGGGTTGGCAGAGCAATGGGAGGTGACCTGGATCTGCTCAGCTCTGCAGGGACCCCCAGCAGAAGGGCCTGGGCTCTGTCAGGGATGTCCTG
>NW_020959129.1:9173-10517 GCF_003031625.1 Empidonax traillii | reverse complement strand
TTGGCTGCCTCTAAAGCACCACCTTATACTGCATCCTGGCCCTATGGAGTGTACCGTAGAGCTGATGGAATGGGGTGTCGGCACTGCTGGGGGGAGCAATGCTCATCCTTCCATCCACACTGTGCTGCTCCGCGGGGACACCCGCCAAGCACGGGCACCGACCAGCCCCTGCAGACCCTGGTAGGCCTGGCCTGTCTGTGCAGGTGAGCACAGTTTATTGATAGGAAGCAACAGGGAAAGCAAACATTTGATATCCTTCTTCTTGTATCCCTTTAGTTCCCTTTTTACTAGCTAATGCTGTAAGAGAGGCTGTTCGTAGTATTGTATGAATGCCAACTGATAAAGTAGTCTTTTGTATTCTATTTTAGTTTTTGATTCTCTTTGCTAGGAGTTGTTTTATTCTCACTGCAATAAAAGATTTTTTGTAGGGTTTGAATGACTGTTGTACTTGTTCCAGGCATGGATTCAAACAAACTAACAGAGAAGGGACTGGGAAGAGGTTTCAGAGGGTTCTGGGGGGGCTGGGGGAGACCAGGACAGGGTTTGTGGGGTCCTGGGTGGTCTCTGGGAGGTTTTGGGGGCCCTGACCCCCCCGGCTCACCCTAGAGGCCACAGGACACTGTCCGCCCTGGGGGTCGTGTCCCCCCTTTGCCACAGAGCTCCTGAGCCGCCGGCAGCCGCAGCCCCTCCCCGTGGCCTCGGGCCCAGCCGGGATCCCCCAGTCCATCTCCACCCGGAGTTTGGGGGGGGTCATGTGTCCCCGCATTGCCCGCAGCAAGTTGCACAGCTGAAAGGGTCCCGGAGCCAAACTCTTCCCTGTATTTATTACCTTGGGGTCTCCTCAGTAGAAAGCACAGCACCACATGGACTATTCTGAGGTGTGCAGGCATTTGGACTTCTGCCTGTCTCACACACACACACGAAGTCAGGTGTAGTGCTGCCCTCAGAGAAAACCCACCCAATCTTGCTGCAACTAAGGCCATGGAATTTGTCTTTGTTTCATTGGCATTCAAGATGAGGCTGTGCCTGTGCCCAGAACAGAGGCTCAGAAAAGCATTTCTTAAGTTTCCACTGAAATCTGGTGTGGACATGACCAAGGCACTGGTGGCACTCGGAATCAACAGTAGTGTTTCCAGTGGCTCTCTGAAGGAACACGTGTCCAAGGAAACCAACACAAGTGTCCAAAGAAGTCCCACTACTTCAGCACTGAATGAGCTTCTTCAGGCCACTTTCATTTCCTGTCTAAGTTTAATTTCCGTGGAAGGAGGTTTTGGCCTACTTTAATAGGAGTTAATTTCCAAACTGCTTTCTTAATTTCCTCCTCCGCCTTTACCTGAAGGACAT
>NW_020959129.1:0-2596 GCF_003031625.1 Empidonax traillii | reverse complement strand
TGGCAGCAAGAATTCCAGTTTAACCCCTGTTTCATTTGTCAGGCTTTGCATTTCAAGAATGGTGAGCATTTATTGGAAACTCGGAAAGGGTTGGAAGGAACAGCCTCCCAAAATAGTTTTGCTTCTTCCTGAGGGAGAATTTTCAAAGTTCTCTTTTGAGTATGCAAAGAGTTGAACGACTTGTACAATTGTAAATAAAAATCAAAACATTTGCTCTGATTAATCTCTTAACTTTATTTGGCTAAAGAGTTCTCTTATTGTTGCCTTCTTTAAAAAATAGAACCCAGAAGCAGAAAGGTCATCTCATCAAGTGTTGCAACCTTTAAAGTCCACTTGTTGCCACAGAACAGTAGCATGTAAATATTGCATCCAAACATACAGAATCTTAGAGAGATAGACACAAATATACACACACACACACACACACACACATATATATACGCATACAAATACAGACAGGAAAGTTTGGAGTTCTCGATGAGAGTTCTACATGGGGAATGAACAGAAGACTGGTTTTGTGTGTCATACAAGTGTGGTGACCATGAACGTATGCTCTGAGCTTTGATTTATTGCCCTCCTTTGCAACTGCCTGCCTTCCCTCTGGGGGGAACACAGGCCTGTATTTTGCATGGTCTTTTTTGTTTGACTTTGCAGTGTAGACTAGGGGCAGAAGATTTTTTGGAGCCAAATCATTTGATCCAGATTCAGTTACTTTCTTGGTGCCTGAAAATCAGGACCTGGACGCAGTGGTCCCGAGGGGACCCTCCCACCTCAGCACGTTCCATGATTCCATCCAGTCCAACTGTCCGAGTCCAGCACTGCCCCAGGAACCCCTAAACCACTAAACCCTGTCACTCATCGCCAGATCCAGGCGTCTCTGAAACACCTCCCGGGCTTCTGACTCCAACTGGACAACCTGTTCCAGTGCCTGAGCACCCAAAAAACACAGCGGAAAACATTTCTCCAGCAGCTGACCTGAATCTGCCCTGCCTCAGCCTCAGGTCATTTCCCCTGCTCCTCCCACCGCAGGATCCTTTCCAGCAGTCTCCTCAGGAGAAGGCGGCTCAGGGCTCCCCTCTACCCCACAGACGGCCCCGCTCGGCTCTGCATGGGGAGGAACGCGCCCAGCCCTGTCCAGACACCCCACGGGGGCCGCGCACCGGGGCTCCCTCACCGGAGGTCACTTACCGGGCGTCCCTCACCGAGCGTCGTTCACCCAGGGCCGCGCATCGGGGGTCACTTACCGAGGGTCGATCACCGCGAGTCGCTTCCCGAGGGTCACTCACCAGCGGCCACTCACAGGAGGCCACTGACCGGGGCCGCGCACGGGGGGTCCCTGCCCCGGGATCGGGCACTGGGGGTCACTGCCCGGGAACCACTGGCCAAGGGAAGCTCCGCGGCGCTCCTGGCCCTGTCTGCTCCCACCCAAATCCCACGGACCGCCCCCTTTGCCCCGCCCTGACCAATCCCCGCCTTGCCATGCCCATTCCACGTCCTCCCATTGGCTGCGCGCGCTAAACCGTGGGGCGAGGAGGGCGCGGGGAGGCTTCGGCGCGTCGAGCCCCGCACGGGGAGCGTTGGGTGGAACCTGGGAAGGGAATCCCAGAAGTCCGGGAGGGATCGGCGGTAGCCCGGCAGCGCTGGGCTCCCGCTCTTCCTTCCAGCCTTTGCCTGGCCATGTGCATGCTCAGGGAGGAGCGGGCTTTGCTGTTTCCTGCCCCTGCCAGGCAGCTGGCAGGCTCTAGTAAGCAGAGTGAAAGTGGATCAAGACATCGGCTTGATGATCTCTGAGGTTTTTTCCAATCCAGCTGATGCTCTGATTCTGTGATTCATTGTGTGACCGACCTATTGTTGTTTCTTTCCAGGTCAGATTCAAGTGGTCGATTGGGCTGTCGGAATTGAAAGGCAGACAAGCAAGGTGAGAATATTCCGACCAGTCTGAATGCAAAGATATTTATGGCAAGCTGTATCATTGGTGAATCTAAGCACATACCTTGTCATTTGTTTTTTTTCCAGTGATACACAAGGTGACAAGAGTCAGCAGAATGGGAAGGAGGTCCTTGCAGTAAGAGGTGAGTGAAAAAGAACCCGAGAGAGGAACTCTGGTCAGAATGTTGCACTCTGAGGGAATGCGTCCGTATGTGCCTTTGCCTCTGTGATTTCTTTGCAGTGCCCATCCGTATTGCCAGAAGAGCAGACCACGGGCTGAGGAGCCGAGCGACAAGGTCAGGCTGCTTTGGCATTGGCCTTATGGGCAATGGCAGGGACTTCAGGGCTGGGCATTTAAGCATTGCCCTCTTCTCTTTGGAGGTGCCAGCCCGGTAACCTTTGGAAAGAAATGAGCGTCCCAGGTGAGTCGGGGAGGTATCGGGGAGGAGCAGGGGCCCAGGGAAGTGTCAGAAATGCCACTGGAAGTTTTTTTTTCCCTGTTCCAGGTGTACCATGCGGTGGGAGCTGCAAACTCTGCACCTCTTGCTGGAGGCAGTGACACGAGGACTTGGGTGCACTTAGGAGAGGGTGAGTGTGGGAATGGTTGGGGTTTGGCCGATGTGATGCTAAAGTCCTGCACTGATTTTGGTTTCCTTTCTTGGAGCTG
>NW_020959128.1:8748-10528 GCF_003031625.1 Empidonax traillii | reverse complement strand
GTAAAAAAAACCCAAAACCCCCCAAAACCCCCCCCCAAATTCCCGCCCCTCCCCCACCCCGAGCCTCTCCAGCACCGCGGCCGCCGCCGCCGCCATTTTTCCCGCGCTCCGCGCGCGCCGCGCTCTGATTGGCCGCCCCCGCCGCGCCTCCCGCTCTGATTGGCTACCCCGGCCGCGCCTCCCGCTCTGATTGGCCGCAGCCTCAGAACGCACCGCTCTCCGATTGGCCGCCCGCTCTCTCCGCCCGCCCCCGTCGTGAGGCGAGCCGCGCTGCCATTGGCTCTAGGGAGCTGCCAATCAAGGTTTAGCACCGCCTCCTTTTTCTTTCCCAGCCAATCGGAGCGGGCCCCGCCCTTTCCTCACCCGGAAGTGCTTCTGCCGCCGCCGCCGCCGCCTCGTGCGGGCGTCGCGCGCGGGCTCCGCCGTCCCCCCCCCCGTGACGTCACCGAGAGCGGCTGTGACGTCATTCAGGGGCTGGCGTGACGTCATGAAGTCGCCGCCGAGGCCCGTGACGTCGCGGCGCACCCCGGTGCACGCGGGGGGCGGGGCCGCCGAGGCCCGGGCGCGGTTCCGGATCGCGCGGTTCATCATGGAGGCGGGTGAGGGGGGGAGGTGACGTCACGGGGGGGCGGCGGTGACGTCACAGCCAGAGAGGGTGGGGGTGGGGTCGTGGTTTGGAATGGACCTGTTGTCGGCAAGGTGGGGGCATCGCAGCGTCGCGGTGACGTCACGGTGATGTCACAGCACCGCGGGAGAGCCTCGAGCGGGGTCGTGGTCGCCGTGACGTCACGGTGACGTCACGGCGGTGCTGGTGGGCGAGTCGGTGGTGACGTCACAGCGCCAGAACGGCGATTATGTTGTGGCGGCGACTCGTGATGATGTCACAGTGACGTCACATTGTCCCCGCCAGGGGTGGAGCTGGGCCTGGGCAGTGACAGGGACCCCCAGGTGACATTGAGGTGACCCTGAGGTGACACTCAGGTGACATTGAGGTGACATTCAGGTGACATTTATTGTCCCCAGGGGTGAAGCTGGGCCTGGGCAGTGACAGTGACTCCCAGGTGACATTCAGGTGACATTGAGGTGACCCTGAGGTGACACTGAGGTGACATTCAGGTGACATTGAGGTGACATTTATTGTCCCCAGGGGTGAAGCTGGGCCTGGGCAGTGACAGTGACCCCCAGGTGACACTCAGGTGACATTCAGGTGACATTAAAATGACATTTATCGTCCCCAGGGGTGAAGCTGGGTCTGGGCTCGGCCGCCCTGGCCACGGCCTGCGGGTCCTTCCACGCCTTCGCCGCCGCCGTCACCCCCTCAGGACCCCCCCGGGACCCCCCCCGGGACCCCCAGGGTGTCCCCACGGGGGGTGTCCCCACGGGGGGGGTCCTGGACCAGCACTTGGTGGCCGCTGCCGCCCTCTTTGTGGCCGCCAAGGCCCAGGGGACCCCCAGGAGGGCCCGGGACGTCCTCAACGTCACCCTCAGGTACCCGGGGGGGCTCTGGGACCCCCAAAATCACCTGGGGGGGGGCTCTGGGACCCCCAAATCTGATCCTGGGGGGTCTCTGGGACCCCCAAAAACCACCTGGGGGGGTTCTGGGACCCCCAAACCTGCCCTCAACGTCACCCTCAGGCACCTGGGGGGACTCTGGGACCCCCAAAAACCACCTGGGGGGGGCTCTGGGAACCCCAAAAACCACCTGGGGGGGGCTCTGAGACCCCCAAAAACCACCTTGGGGGGGCTCTGGGAACCCCAAAACACACCCTCAGGTACCTGG
>NW_020959128.1:0-1456 GCF_003031625.1 Empidonax traillii | reverse complement strand
AGGTGTGGGTAAGGATGTCAGGAATGGGGTTGGAACTTTGGGATTGGGGTTGGAACCTCAGGAACGGGGTGGGATCTTTGGGGAAGGGTCCAAACTCCTTCCACGGCATCCCTGTCAATGGGATGCTCTGCTGGGGGTTGGGGGTGACAATTTTGGGGGTTCTGGCACCCTGAGGGGGGTTCTGGCACCCTGGGGGGGCTCCCAAAAATCCCGGGGTGAGCCCAAAATCCCAGTAATGGGATTGGAATTCCGAGGGAAACCGCGGCACCCCCTTCCCGTGGCATCCACAGCAACAGGTTTCGGGGGTCCCTTCCTGAGATTTGGGGTCTCCTTCTGGGGTTTTTGGGGTCTCCCTCCTGGTTTTTGGGGTCTCCCCCCGGGATTTTAGGCTCTCCCCCAGGTTTTGGGGGTGTCCCCCAGGATCTGGGGGGGGTCCTCCCTGAGTTTTGGGGTCCCTTTTCTGTGGGATTTTGGTGTCGTCGTTCAAGTTTTTCCTCTTGGGATTTGGGGTCTCCCTTGGGATTTGGGGTCTGCCCCCCAGGTTTGGGGGTCCCCTCTGGGTTTTGGGGCCCCCCCTGCAGCCAATTAAGCCGACCAGGACCCCCCCCCAGTGGGGTGTTGGTGTGCAATGGCTGCAAACAGAGACCCCCCCCGGCTGTGTAGGGTGCCCGGCCCCCCCAACCCCGCCGGGGCACCCAAAGGGGCCGGGGGCACAAATGACCCCCCCAGGGTGGGTTTGGGGCACAAATGACCCCCCCAGGGTGGGTTTGGGGCACAAATGACCCCCCCAGGGTGGGTTTTGGGGCGCAAATGATCCCCCAGGGACACACCTCCCCCCAGGGAGGGTCTGGGACACAAATAACCCCCCAGGGAGGGTCTGGGACACAAATAACCCCCCAAGGAGGGTCTGGGGGTGCCCCAAAGGGGTGTCCCCACCCTCAGGACCCCCCTGTGCCCCCCCAGGCTGCAGATGGGCACGAGGGGGGGGGCTTTGAGGGGGATCTTTGGGTCCCCTCCGTGTCCTCCTCGCGTGGCACCCAAAGGGGACTGAGATGGAAAACCACCCCCAGGGAGGGTCTGGGACCCAAATAACCCCCCCAGGGATGGTCTGGGGGTGCCCCAAAGGGGTGTCCCCACCCTCAGGACCCCCCTGTGCCCCCCCAGGCTGCAGATGGGCACGAGGGGGGCGTTGGGGAAGCCGCAGGGCACTGTGGCCAGGGTGCACATCGGGATGGTCACTCGGGAGGATGGGGCACAAAACCCTTCCCAGGGAGGGTCTGGGACACAAATAACCCCCCAGGGAGGGTCTGGGGGTGCCCCTGGGGGTCTCACCACCCCTCTAACCCCCCCAGGCTGCAGATGGGCACGAGGGGGGCGTCGGGGAAGCCGCAGGGCACCGTGGCCAGGGTGCACATCGGGCAGGTCACTGAGGGGGACGGGACACAAAACACCCCCC
>NW_020959127.1:20191-22805 GCF_003031625.1 Empidonax traillii | reverse complement strand
GGGGGTCATCCCTCCAAACCACCCCCCTGCTGCTCACCTTGAAATCCCAGTCCCACATTTTCCAGTTCCTCCGGACCCTCTGCCGGGCCATCCCTCCCGCGCAGCGCGCTCCGGGGAAGCCCCTGTGGCCGGGGAAGCCGCCGGGCTCGGGCAGGATGTTGTGGGAGAAGAGGGACGGGAGGCGTCTGGAGCCGGGGGGCCCGCGGGGGTCGGGCCAGGAGCCCCTCCCGGGGTAGGGGGAGGCTCCCGAGGGTCTGGGGGGCCGCCCGTCCCGGCCCCAGCCCTGGCCCCGCTGCCCGAAGCCGTCCCGGGCCCGGCCCTGGAACTGCTCCCGCCGGGGGCCGTAGAAAGCGTCGTAGGGACCCTCGTAGGACGCGTCGTTGTCCTGCTCCGACTCGGGGTAGTCGGGGTAGTCGTTGTAGTCGTTGTAATCGTTATAATCGTTGTAATCATTATAATCGTTGTAATCATTGTAATCGTTGTAGTCGTTGTAGTCGTTGTAGTCGTTGTAATCGTTGTAGTCGTTGTAGTCGTAGCCCGGCCGGTACAAGTCGCGGTCGTTCACCGAGGACCTCGAGTCGTACGACTCGTAGGGGTCGTACCTGGGGGAGGGAAAACGGCCCTGAGGTTCTGTGGGGTCACCCCAGTGGGTCGGGCCGGAGGGACCTCCAAGATCCCCTCACTCAGTCCCACCACCCACCCACCCACCGCTGCCACTGTCACCCCTGAGACCTGTCCCCAGGTGAGATTCCACGGGATCATGGAATGGTTTGGGCTGGAGGGACCACCCACCCACCACTGCCACTGTCACCCCTGAGATCTGTCCCCAGGTGAGATTCCATGGGATCATGGAATGGTTTGGGCTGGAGGGACCACCCACCCACCCACCGCTGCCACTGTCACCCCTGAGACCTGTCCCCAGGTGAGATTCCATGGAATTGCTCAGCTTGGAGAGACCTCCAAGACCAGCCAGTCCAACCATCAACCATTCATTCCCTGTGCCCTATCCCTCCATCCCTTGCCCCAAGTCCCTCTCCAGCTCTCCTCAAGCCGCTGGAATGTGCTGGAAGGTCTCCCTGGAGCCTTCCCTGCTCCAGGGGAACGTTCCCAGCTCTGCCAGCCTGTCCCCAGAGCAGAACCCTGGGGTGGTTTGGGTGGGAAGGGACCTTCAGGATCATCCCATCCCACCCCATTCCAAGGGCAGGGACACCTTCCACGGTCCAGGTGGCTCCAACCAGGCCTTGGACGCTCCCAGGGATGGGGCAGCCACAGTTTTTTCTGGACAACGAGCTCTGATGGAGCTTCAGGATTCCGGCACTGGAGGAACTGGAGACCTTGGGACACAGGGAATCCCTGATTCCAGGGAGCCCCAAAGACCATCCCGCTCTTCCGGAATGATCTAAAATTAAGGCTAAAAACCAGCCCCCCCTCCGAGCAAAGATTCCTTCAGGTTGGGATGAAGGATCCCCACTTTGTCCTGGCTCCCAAACCTCTCCCTCAGGAGCAGCTGGAGCTCCAGGAGCTGCTCGTCCTCAGGGCAGGTCCCACCTCATCCAGAAATCCTTTGGAAGCAGCCGGAGCAGCTCCCGAGGGATTCCCCCTCCTCTTCCCGCTGCTCTCCTCACTTCCCACGTGGAGCAGGAATTCCTTCAGCCTTTTAACAATCCCACCCCATCCCCAACCGGAGGCCGGAGCGGGAGATCCGAGGGGAGAGGCCCAGGGGGAGGTTTGGGGGGGGATAAAAATTCGGGAATAACTCAACAACCCCTTTCCAGGGTGGATAAACCCCCCCCCAAGGGACCAAATCAAATCAATCTGATTTAATGACACGGGCAGGTCATTCCACGGGCAGCTCTGCCGTGCCCATTCCGGAGGTTGGGAAGTGCTGGAATGGGATAAAACCCAGGCCCATCCTGATTCCCAATTGTTCTTTTTTGTATTATTATTATTGTTTTTATTATTATTGTTATTATTATTATTATTATTCTAAAACGTTCTTTGACTCCCTTAAAACCATACCAAGCCCTGGCTCAAAACCCGCAGGGCACATCCCTAAATAAGGAATTTGGGAAGAAGACAGGGCGGAAAACAAGGACTTTAACCAAGGATGTGACAACTATCCTACCAAACACCCCCTAAAATTCCAACCAGTGCCTCGCCGCGACCCCCCCAAATTTCGGAGGGTTCTTTTTAACGAGAAAAAAATCGGATTTTCCGTGTGGGAGAGGCGGGAAGGGCGGGAAGGGGGATCTGCGCTCACCTGTCCCCGGCGGCTCCGTAGCGCCCGCCCGGCGCGCCCTCGGGCTCGGGGTGGGATCCCCCGTCCAGCCGCTGGTGGCCCATCTTGCCGGGCCCGTCGCCGCCGCCCTCGGGGGCCGGCTCGGCGTCCGAGCTGCCCATTTCCCAGGAATTCCCGGCGGCCACGCCGTATCCATACCCTGCTCCCGAGCCGTCCTGCCCGTAGCCGTAGCCGTAGTTGTAGCCCTCGTAACCTGGAGGGGCGGGGGAAAAACCCGGGAGTCGGGATCGTTCCCGGGGGGTTCCGTCGGACGCCCCCAGCGAAGCCGAAGTCGTTTCGGAAAAGGAAACCCCAATTTTCTGTTTAATTCACCCA
>NW_020959127.1:17464-18519 GCF_003031625.1 Empidonax traillii | reverse complement strand
TTGAATTCAAAGCTGAGTTTTTGGGAAGGGTTTCCAGGGCTGAGGATTTTGGGAGTTGGAAGGGAAATGACAGGGAAAGCCCAATTTCCTGCCTGAAATGGGGGAATCGGGACACTTTGGGGAGGTTTTGTCCCATTCCTGCCATCCCAGGACTGACATTCCGGTGCTCTGCCCTGGCTCTCCTTGTCCCGTTACCTGATCTCACCTGGAGATTCCTGGTGGGGTTTTGTCCTTCATTAGTGACCCCTCATCACAAAAAAAAAATGAGCTAATTAACTAATTTTCCCTCTCTTTTTTCCCCAGGGTGTCACCACTCCAGCCTCAGCCAAACATTCCCTGGATCTATCCCTGTCCTGGTCCCATCAGGAACTGGGTCTGTCCCAGTCTCACCATGGATTGGGTCTGTCCCGTTCCCATCAGGAATTGGGTCTGTCCAGGTCCCATTCCCATCGGGAATTGGGCCTATTCCTGTCCTGTTCCCATCAGCAATGGGGTCTGTCCTGGTCCCATCACGAGTTGAATCTATCCCTACCCCATTCCCACCATGGATTGGGTCTGTCCCTGTCCCAGGTCTCCCCAGGAACTGGGTCTATCCCTGTCCCGTTCCCATCAGGAATTGTGTCTGTCCTTCTCCCTGTCCCATCAGGAATTGGATCTGTTCCTGTCCCATTCTCATCAGGAACTGGGTCTGTCCAGGTCCCGTTCCCATCAGGAATTGGGTCTATTCCTGTCCCGTTCCCATCAGGAAAGGGATCTATTCCTCTCCCTGTCCCATCAGGAAAGGGATCTATTCCTCTCCCTGTCCCATCAGGAATTGGGTCTGTCCCTGTCCCCTTCCCATCAGGAAAGGGATCTATTCCTCTCCTTGTTCCCATTAGGAATTGGGTCTGTCCCTGTCCCGTTCCCAGTCCTGGTCCCGGTCAGAATCGGGAGGGACCGGCCGGTGCTCGGAGGCTCCTCCTGGGCCGCGCTGACCCCGGGCCGGGTCTGGGGGGCGGCGGCTCCCGCGGGCTCCGCTCCGTGTCCCCCCCCAGCCCCTCACGGTCCCCGCCAGG
>NW_020959127.1:13454-15496 GCF_003031625.1 Empidonax traillii | reverse complement strand
AAAAAAACAAAAAAAACAACAAAGCAACAGTGGAACCGGGAAAAAAAAAAACTGGGAAAAGGAGAAACTGAGCCGAATCCTCCCGGCGCCGCCGCGGCCGCTTCCGGCTGGGAACGCCGGAATTCCCCAGGGATTTCCCAGCTCCCACTGGTGAGCTCCCCCACGGAGAAACTCCCGGGAATCAGCAGCAGAAAGAGGAGGGCGAATCCGGTGGGATTTTGAGTTTGGCCGCGGTGGGAAGGGCGGGAGGGAGGCGGCGGCGTTTCGGTGCGGGGAAAAGGGGGATTTTGGGAACATGCAACCCCGGAACCGAAGGGATTCCGACATCTACGCGCCACTAAACCCGACCGGCGCCTATGGAAAAAAAAAAAGAAAACTGGAATATACAGCAACTCGAAGGGGTCATGTACAAAATCCACAGCGTTTTCCGGGAGCGCGCCCGGAATTCCCTCCGGCCCCGGCTCCGGCCCGAATCGCCACCGGGAAAAGGCGACACCGTTTTGTTCTTTGGGTTAAAAAAAACACGGATTTTGGGAAGCGAGGAAAAAGGGGGGGGGACGGAGGAGGTTCGGCCTCCCCCACGCCCCGTCCCGGCATCGAGTGGTTCCCGCCCCGATCCAGCGAGTGCCGCCCCGAGGGATTCCCGAGGGATTCCCGAGGGTCTGATCCGTGATCCATGTAGTGCTTGTGGCCGGGATTGTGGCCCCCCCATCCCCCCCCCCAGCTCATCCCCGGGACGAGGAGGGGGAAAAACGCTCCGGAGGGGGCGAAGGCAGCGATCGATCCGGGCCCCGCCCGCCCCGCCTTTCCCAAAAACTACGGGATGGTGGGAGCGGGGAGTGGGGAGAGGGGGGGGTGGTGAGGATGTTCCGGCGGCTCCCGCGGCCGCTTTTTTCCCTGTGCCGGGTCTGGGACGGCGCTACTGAGCCTCGGCCAGGGCGGGGGGCTCGGGGGGCGCAGGGGCCTCGCTCCGCAACGGATCCGCTTTGGAGAAATTCATTTCCAGGATGTGCCGCTGCAGGTGCCGCACCCACTCCTCCTGGATCGACAGCGGGCCCTGGAATTCCACCTCGCAGAACCTGCGGGCACAGCCGAGTCGGACGGGGCGGGGGAGTCACACGGCAAAGAGACTCCCCCCCAATCCCAAAAAAAAAAAAGGGATGAGAATACTGGGAATTGGGGTTGGGATATGGGGATAGCCAGAGCCTCGGAGGATGAGGGGGAATTAGGGATGGGAGATGGGATTAGGAACACAGGGATGCACAGAGGGACAATGGGATGGATGGCCAGAGCCTTGGAGGCTGCCAGGGAATATTGGGAGGAGGGGTGGGATACAGGACATCCAGAGGGACACAGGGACACCCAGAGCCTCGGAGGTTGCCAGGGAATATCAGAATCAGGGAATGGGATATGGGATTAGGGACATGCAGAGGGATGCAGGGACATCCAGAGCCTCAGAGGCTGAGGGATAATGGGAATTAGGGATGGGATACAGGATTAGGGACATAGGGACACCGTGTGGGATAATGGGAATTAGGGATGGGATATGGGATTAGGGACACAGGGACAGGGACACTCACTGTGTGGGATAACGGGAATTGGGGATGGGATATGGGATTAGGGACACAGGGACACCCAGGGGGACAGGGACACTCACTGTGTGGGATAACGGGAATTAGGGATGGGATATGGGATTAGGGACACAGGGACAGGGACACCCACTGTGTGGGATAACGGGAATTGGGGATGGGATATGGGATTAGGGACACAGGGACACCCAGGGGGACAGGGACACCCACTGTGTGGGATAACGGGAATTAGGGATGGGATACAGGGGGAACAAGGACACCCAAAGAGCCTCAAAGCGCCCCAAAAAAGAGAGAAGCGGCTCCCTGCGGAGCGGGGAGGGATCCCACCTGCACTTGAGGGTGTAGATGTTCCCCACGAACTTGACCAGCGAGGTCTGGGGCGGGCGCGGCACCAGCGACGGCACCGGGCGCATCCGCGGCGGCGGCGGCCGCGTCTCCTCCAGCTTCTGCTGG
>NW_020959127.1:8812-10519 GCF_003031625.1 Empidonax traillii | reverse complement strand
CCCCCCCTCACTCACAGGCCTTGTCGTGCAGAGCCTTGGCCTTGAAGGGCAGCTCGGGGGGGCCGAAGGCCTTGTGCTTGGATTCCCCGTGGGGGCCCAGCCGGTCGTCGGGAAGCGGCCGCTTGGGAGCCAGGAAGGCTCCGGGAGCTTTGGATCCCAGGGGCGTCAGCGCCAGGGCCCCCCCGGCCCCCGGCTTGCCCGGCCTCCCGCCCAGCGGGGCCAGGGACAGCCCCTGCAGCACCTTCCCGGCCGGAGCCGGCGGCTTGGGATCCATCCCGTCCTCCCCCAGCGGCTTGGGCGGCTCCAGCCCCGGGGCCAGCGGCTCCTTCTTGATGAGGCAGGGCTTGGATTTCTTCCTGAGGATCTCCCGGAGGGTGTCGATGGGGGAGCCGTTGACGGACCACTCGGTGACCCCCATCTGGCGCAGGTGGGAGCGGGCGTGGCTGGACAGGCCCTTGCGGTTCTCGAAGAACTCCCCGCAGAACTCGCAGCGGATGTCGCGCACCGGGTCGGCTCGGGAGGCTGCGGGAGAGCCCCCCAAAACACCAGGATGAGCCCTCAGCCCCCTCCCCAAAGCCGGGATGAGCCCCCAAAAGTGCTGGGATGAGCCCCCCAAAACACCAGGATGAGTCTCAGCCTCTCCCCAAAGCTGGGATGAGCCCCCAAAAGTGCTGGGATGAGCCCCCCAAAACACCAGGATGAGCCTCAGCCTCCCCTCAAAGCCCAGGATCAGCCCCCAGAAGTGCTGGGATGAGCCCCCCAAAACACCAGGATGAGCCCTCAGCCCCCAGAAACACTGGGATGTGGCCTTGGCCCCCCAGAGCCCTGGGATGAGCCCCCAGAATTACTGGGATGAGCCCCCCAGAGCCCTGGGATGAGCCCCCAGAATTACTGGGATGAGCCCCCCAAAACGCTGGGATGAGCCCTCAGCCCCCCCATAAATCCCCAGGATGAGTCCTCAGCTCCTCCCCAAAACACCAACATGAGCCCCCACAAATCCAAGGGATGAGCCCTCAAAGCCCCCCTAAAAAAACAAGGGATGAGCCCTCAGCCCCCCAGAGTCCCAGGATGAGCCTCCCCAAACACTGGGATGAGTCCCTCAAAGTCCTGGGATGAGCTCCCCAAAGCCCCCTCAGTTCCACAAAGCTCCCCCAAAATGCCAGGGTGACTTCTCAGTGCCTCCAAAAACACCGGGATGAGCTCCTCAAAGTTCTGGGATGAGCCCTCAGCCCCCCACAAAGCACTGGGATGAGCCCCTCAAAGTCCTGGGATGAGCTCCCGAAAATCCCGGGACGAACCCAAAGTCCTCCTGAAGTCCTGGGATGAGCCCCCCAAAAGGGCAGGATGAACCCTCAGCCCCCCCAGATTCCCAGGATGAGCCCTCAGCCCCCTCCAAATCCGGCTCATCCCCCTTCCCGGAGGGACTCACAGAGGTTCAGGGGCGACATCTCCTCCCGGGGGGACCAGGCGCGATCCGACGGGTGCGGCTCCCCGTGGATCCCTCCGGACATCAGCTCCCGCTTGATCTCCACCCTCAGCTGGTCTTGTTTGAGTTTCTTCTGCAAGGAGGGAGGAGAGAGGCCTGGAAACATCTTCCGGGCGGTGGGAGGCGGGGACGAGGTGGGAGACGGCCCCGGGGGGCTGCCGGGTGGTGGGACCTTCTTCCCAAGGGCGGGAATGTGCAGCTCTGCCGGCCCGCGCGGCTCC
>NW_020959127.1:0-2243 GCF_003031625.1 Empidonax traillii | reverse complement strand
CCCCCAGGGACACGGGGGGGATTTTGGGATGTTCCAAGGGAGAGAAACCCTCCCACAGGGGATAAGGGACACCCCACAGGGACAGGGGGACACCCATCCCACTGGGATGTCACTGGGGGGACAGGGACAGGCGGGATGGAGGGAGGAAGGGAGGGAGGAAGGGGAATGGGATACAGGGGGTTGGGGGTTGGAACCACTCCAGGGGGAATTTGGGATGTTCTAAGGGGGATAAACCCTCCCACAGGGACAGGGGGACACCCATCCCACTGGGATGTCACTGGGGGGACAGGGACAGGTGGGATGGACGGAGGGAAGGAGGGAAGGAGAGAGGGAATGGGGGGGGGTGACAGGGTGACACTGAGGGTGGCAGGTCCCTGCAGGGAGGGGGATGGGGAAGGTGGGAGCTTCCCGAGGGATGGGGACAGGGGAAGGTGACAGGTCCTTAAGGGGAGGGGACAGGGGAAGGTCCCTGAGGGGAGGGGACAAGACAGGTACAGTGGCAGGGGCAGGACAGGGACAGTGGTAGGGGCAGGCCAGGGGTGGTGGCAGGTCCCTGAGGGGACAAAGACGGTCCTTAAGGGGAGGGGACAGAGGTGGCAGCCCAGGACAGGGTGGTGGCAGCTCCCTGCAGGGAAGGTGGCAGGTCCTTAAGGGGAGGGGACAGGGGGTGGTGGCAGGTCCTTAAGGGGAGGGAACAGGTCCCTAAGGATGGAGGAGGGGACAGGGATGGTGGGAGGTCCCTCAGAGGTGGGGACAGGTCCCTGTGGGTGAGGGGACAGGTCCCTAAAAGGAGGGGACAGGGCAAGGTGGCATTTGCCAGCAGGGGACAGGACAGGGACGGTGCAGGTCCCCAATGGGAGGGGACAAAGGTGGTGGCAGGTCCCTAAAGGGGAGGGGACAAAGGTGGTGGCAGGTCCCTAAAGGGGAGGGGACAAAGGCTGTGGTAGGTCCCTAAAGGGGAGGGGACAGGGAAGGTGGCAGATCCCAGCAGGGGTGAGGACAGGAGAGATGGCAGGTCCCCCAGGGGATGGCACAGGATGGTGACAAGTCCCTGTGGGAGGATGGGAAAGGTGGCAGGTCCTTGTAGGCCAGGGGACAGGTCCCTGAGGGGAGGGGACAGTGAGAGGTGGCAGTCCCTGCAGGCCAGGGGACAGGTCCCTGAGGGGAGGGGACAGTGAGAGGTGGCAGTCCCTGCAGGCCAGGGGACAGGTCCCTGAGGGGAGGGGACAGTGAGAGGTCCCAGCAGGGGACAGGACAGGGCCAGTGGCAGGTCCCAGCAGGGGGTGGCCGAGGACAGGGCTGGGGACACTCCGGGGGCTCCTCAGGAACCACTTCCCAACCCTGGGAACCCCCAAAGGGACCGGGATGGTGGGACCGGGCACCCCCCCGGGAGATCGGGAAGGAGAGACCGGGAATGTCCCGGGAGCACAGGGATGGAAGGATCGGGATGGAGAAACCAGGCACCTCCCCGGGGGGGCCGGGATGGAGGGACACCAGGCATCTCCCACATTCCCGACAGAACTAGGACGGTGGATCCGGGATGGAAGGACCGGGAATGGAGGGTCCAGGCATTTCCCGCATTTGTGGGGGGACCGGGATGGATGGACGGGGATGAATGGACGGGGCACATTCCCCACATTTCCCAGGGGAATGGGATGGAGAGGACGGACATCCCCCGGGGGGGGCCTGGATGGAGGATCCGGGATGGAGGGACCGGTTTGGAGGGTCGGGGCATCCCCCGCACGGACCGGGACAGCCGGACCGGGCACCCCCCGCATCCCCCGGGGGGGTGGGCGAAGGGACCGGGCACCCCCGGGGGGGGACAAGAAAGGCCCTGCACCCCCCGCAGCCCCGCGGGGCCCGGGATGGCCGGAGCGGGCGCTCCCCGCGGGCTCCGGGCCCGGGCCCGTCCCGGGGGCCGCCCCCCGGGGGTCCCGCCGGGGACAAAGCGGGGCCGGGTCCCGGACAAAGGAGGGCGGCGTCTCGCCGGCCGCGGCCCCTGCGGGCCCCCCCGGCGCTCCCGCCGCCCCCGCCGGGCCCTCCCGGTCCCGGCCCGGCCCCACCGCACCGGGGGCTGCGTGAGGGGGAGGGGGGGGGCGGCGCGGGTGGGCCCGGGCGCGGCGGGGCGGGGCCGGCGCGGGGGGAAAGGGGCGCTCACCCGGCTCGGGCGCGGCCGGGGGCTCGGGGTCGCCGTCCCCGCCGCGGTCGCGGTCGCGGGGCCGCGGCGCCGCCGCCGCTTTGGC
>NW_020959126.1:8059-10532 GCF_003031625.1 Empidonax traillii | reverse complement strand
TAGAAAAAGGGGCTATTGTAAATATTTTTGAGGAATATACACTGAATTACCACAACTACAAGCAAGTACTACTCCACAGGAAATCTCACACACATACAAAATAACATAAAGCAATATATCAGCTTAAATGAGGTGACCTGCATCAACTGGCTCTTCTGGTGGTGACCAGACCTACAGTTAACAACATGGGTAAGGTGTCAGTGTGGAGCCCAGTGCTGGAAATGGGGGCACATGCTCTCTTTAATCATCTTGGGATCTTCCATGGCATTGTTCCGTTCTCTCCACAACCATCAGTGGCTTCTCCTTCCTGCATTCCAGCCCTGGGTGATGCCCAAGCCATCTCCACATCCGTGGGCATCCCAGAGCACCATCAGGCACGAAGAGGGTTGGGGGTCTGTCATAAGGTGGGCTTCGGGTTTGGGTCCCTCATGAGGCACGTGGGGACTTGGGAGTCCCCTGTAAGGTGTGCAGGGGGCTGAGGTTCCTCCTATGGCTCACAGGGATATTTTGGGGTCTCCTAAGGCGTGCAGGGGGCTGGGGTCCCTCGGCAGGCGCACGGTGGGGTTAAACCTCAGGGGGTTTCTTGCTGTTCTTCACACGCCCAGCACTGGAATGAGGCTGTTCTCAATTGAGGCCGTGCCAAGCTGGGAGCAAATGTGCCGTCCCTGCTCTGCCCAGGCTGCTGGAACAGTGGATGGGCTGAGCTCATCCCATCCCATCCCATCCCATCCCATCCCATCCCATCCCATCCCATCCCATCCCATCCCATCCCATCCCATCCCGGGGGCGTCCGGCCGGGCCAGGGACCCGCGTGGCGAAGGGGCCGCGGGGCAGCCTGACGAGCCGGGGGGCACAACAAGGGGCCTCCTCGCTCAGCCCTTGGCTGGAGCCAAACACTCCCTCACAGCCCCGGGCTTGGCGAGGGCACAGCAGGCACTGCGGGGGTACAGCTGAGCCCGAGGCTTCTCACACCAACCGCAGCCTGGCACTGTGAGCTCCCAGGCCACGGCTTAGATGGCAGTGACCATGGCCCACGAGGTGGGAAGGTGTTGAGGGGCAAAGACTTTCAGTGCTTCTCCCCGGCAACAGTGGCTGATCTTGTTTGTTTTTTTAATGTTTTCCCCCCTAAACCAATATCTTGAATGGAAGTCAGACACCTTGGCTCCATCCTACTGTTGCCTGTGATGTGCAGGGGGGGTTGTGCAGGCATTTTACAGGAACTGCCCTCAGTTTATTTGTCAGGAGAGCAAATGTCATAACATACCAAGAAGTGGCTTCTTACTCAGTGTTGTCATAGCTGACATACTCAGCCTTTTTCCTTGAACCTCGTGGAAGTCCAGTCTGCAATGGATTCATTGCTTGCTGGTGTTGGCTAAGCCTTGTGCTGGAACAAAGGTCCCAGCACTTGGATGGAGCAGGCAGGGACGGATCCCGGGCCCACGGTGCTGCAGCTGCCCTGATTGCCTGCCCTGGGTTGTTTTAGGAATTGATATTGCAGGGAGAGCCATGAAACATCTCCCTTGTGCAGTGTCACATAAACCAGTTCTCATGAAAACAAGTGGATTGGACAGAGCTAGGGGGGGGGACGTGCTCCCCTAATGGGAGGGCAGCTCCTGAGATCTGTCCTCACAATCCCACCCAGGCAGTGAGGTCACAGCAGGGCTGTGAGGTCACAGAGCCCCGTGGTCCCACAGCACCACAATGACCAACCACTCGGTCCCTGACTACAACTATTGGGGCAGCAGCGGCAGTGGTGTCAGAGTTGGTGGTGTTTGGACAGTGATTACTACACAGAGCATAAACAACAGCAGTGTCAGGACAGAGGGGGCAGCAGTAGCTGCGGGACGGTGTGAGGGCGAGGGGCCATGGCCCTTGCTCTCCGCCTCTCCCTCCTCCTCCTCCTGGCAGTGGCCCTGCACGCCAGGGCTGCCCAGGCTGCTCCGGTGCCAGCATGGGAAGCAGGTGAGCCAGTGGCCTGGGGCACCTTTCCTGGCCCAGCGGGCTCTTCTCCCCGGGAAGGATCAGGGATGGTTTTCCCCAGGGCTTTAGCCAGGGGGTCCTGGGTGCGGGAGAGAGCCCCGAGGGGCCCTTGGCTGCTCCAGCCGCTCCTCCAGGGATGTTGCACAGGGATGGGAAGAGTGTGGAGAGCGGCCAGGAGCCAGCCCAGAGCTGCCCAGGCCCCTCTGCAGCTCTGGCCATGTCCATTGACATCTGGCCCCCATAGTGCTCCCCGACCTCCCTGCAGTGCCACAGTTCTCTGAGGCAGAAGGGGATCCCAGCATGCAGTGGAAATGGTTCCCATCTCTGTTTGCTCCTAGATGATAGTGCTGGGAATACTTCTCCTTTAAATTGGCTGCGTGAAGTCTTGGAGCCCTTGGAGCCTCCTTCAGGTAAATCTCAATATCCACTCAAAGAATAATCATTGACAACATGGCAAGAGCCAGGTGTCAGAATCTTCTCTGGCTGTTGACTT
>NW_020959126.1:0-1159 GCF_003031625.1 Empidonax traillii | reverse complement strand
GAAGCATTCCCAGCACTCTCATCTAGAAGCAAACAGAGATGGGAACCATTTCCACTGCATGCTGGGATCCCCTTCTGCCTCAGAGAACTGTGGCACTGCAGGGGGGTCGGGGAGCACTGTGGGGGCCAGATGTCAATGGACATGGCCAGAGCTGCAGAGGGGCCTGGGCAGCTCTGGGCTGGCTCCTGGTCGCTCTGCCCACTCCGCACACACTGAAACATCCCTGGAGGAGTGGCTGGAGCAGCCAAGGCTCTCTCCCGCACACAGAGAAAACCCTGACTAAGTTCATGCCGTGACAGGCACGAGCGGGAACTGGGGAAGAGCTGCTGCCACAGCCACCCCGATGGCCCACACCGGCTGAGCACGCCACAGCAATTACCCTGTGTGCCCATGCCTGGCATCGCCTCCCTTCCTTCAGCAGAGCCTGGCACAGAGCCACTGCTTCCTTTGGGGAATGCTGCCTTCCACAGAGCCTCTTGGTCCATCTCTGGGGGAAACAAGAGGGACAGTTGGATCAGATGGAGCTGTTCTCCATCAGAGCATCTAAAGCCCCTACTGATGAGTCTCACAGCTCAGCCTGAGGGAAACACACCCACCGTGCCCTTTCTGCAGTTCCTTCAAAATTTCTTTCACAACTTCATTTGACTTAAACGATTTTTTCTCTCCTGGATCTTGGTTCTTGGCTGTTGGAGGACCTGAAGGGGAATCCATTTGACATGAACAGATCAGAGAAAACTGGAGCTCAGCCTGTGAGCTCAGCAGGGACAGACTACTCACCCCTGCCATGTGAGCTGGGCTTGTGCAGAGGAATCAGTTCAGGAGTTGGAAAAGTCCTTCCAGCAGACACCTCTGTAACTGAACAGCCAGAGAAGCTTCTGTCATCTCTGAGAATCTGCACGGGCAGCCCTGAGGGGCAGGAGGGCTGAGGGGATCCCACGGGGACAGGGCACACACGGGCACGTCTCTGTCCTGGCCCCTGCAGAGGTGCCCGGCTGGCCCAGCTTTGGGCTCTGAGCTGGCAGCTCTCCAAGGGGGAAAAGCCATGACGTACCCACACGACCTTCCAGAGGCTCAGCCCTGGGCCCCACGCCAGGTTCCTGATCCCCATCACCCACAGGCTGGGCTGCAAAGAAGGGCAGGCCAGAAGAGCTCCCTGACA
>NW_020959125.1:8419-10533 GCF_003031625.1 Empidonax traillii | reverse complement strand
CCTATCTAATTTATGACTACCAGGCCAACCTTTTTGTTATCTTTCATTAGGATAGAGCATATCAGGTGCAAGCAGGCCTCTCACAGGCCTCTCGCAGCCTGGTACCTTCTTTCTCTTGACTAATCTCACAACACCTGCTCTCTGTTATTTTAGCTTACATGCAGCACTCCTCAAAGTGGCGTCTGTGAGCCTCTTCTTACAGCAGGATTTGAGCATCTAAAAATCCTTGCTGTGTTTCATTTCCCTCCTTTTCTTAGGACTTACGAATTTTTTGTCAAGTTCTAAAGGCAAAGTGTTTCGTTAAGTGAACACCATTGCCCACATTGTTTGTGTTCTCTTTACTGTAACACTCAGCTTACACCACAGGTAGATGTTCAAGAAAGAGAATGTGATCATTCCTCCCAGTATGACCAGTATGGGATGTATCAGAAAATTAAACACTTGCATTGTCCTAGGAGAGTATCCCATCAGGGTGTCCCACCAATGATGTTCTCTGATTCGTTCTGCATCAGCTAACAGAGAGGATGTGCTGATGTGAGAACATAATCTTATGTTGCAATTGTGAAAACATGATCTGTTGTTCTGATGGCCTTCTGATGGTACCAGGATGGGAAAGATCTACCAAGAGAAACAGCAGCAAAACTAGATATAGAAAACAGGGTCTCAGTACCGGCTGTCAGAGTGGGAAAGGACATAAAGAATGTTAAAGAAACAGAGCTGATAGAAGAGTATTGTTAGAAAACTGGACCAAAGACTGCTGCTTGATTCCAATCAACGGCGCTCTCTGATCATCACATTGGTGTGCTGAGTCGTCCCTGCTCGCATGAAAACCCCCCAGGCAGGTGCCCTCCCAAAGGCCCCCAAACATCCCCGACATCCCCAGTGATGTCACCACTGTCCCTGTGATGTCACTGGTGTTCCCAATAATGTCACAGCCGTCCAGTTGATGTCATTGCAGTCCCTGTGATGTCACCAGACAGTTGTGATGTCACTGGTCTCCAGTGATGTCACTGCTGTCCTCACAGGTGTCACCACTGTGCCCTGTAATGTCACCAGTGGTGTCCCAGGGGTGGTCCTTGTGTCCCCAATGATGTCACTGCTGTCCCCTCTGATGTCACTGATGTCCATGTGACATCACGGTTGTCCCTTTGTGGTCACCACTCCCCTATAATGCCATTCGTCCTCAATGATGTCACTGGTGTTGCTGTGATGTCACCCTTGTCCTTGTGAAGTCACCAGTGTCCCCAGTAATGTCACCGATGTCCCTGCTATATTACGGTTGTTCCTTTGTTTTTCCGACTCCCCTGTAATGTCACTGGTCCTCAGTGATGTCACTGTTATCCCTGTGATGTCACCAGTGTCCCCTGTGATGTCACCAGTGTCCTCGGTGATGTCACTGCTCTCCCTGTGATGTCACAATTGTACCCAGTGATGGCACCATGCCCCATGATGTCACCGATGTCCCTGTGATGGCACCACTGTCCCCTGTGGTGTCACCAATGTCCCCGATGATGTCACTGCTGTTTCTGTAATGTCACCCTTGTCCTTGTGAAGTCACCATTGTCCCCAACGATGTCACCAATGTCCCTGCGATAGCACGGCTATCTCTTTGTTGTCACCACTCCCCTGTGATGTCACTGGTCCCCAGTGATTTCACTGCTGTCCCTGTGATGTCACCAGTGTAACCAATGTCACTGGTGTCTCTGTAATGTCACCCCTGTCCTTGTGAAGTCACTGATGTCCCCTTGATGCCCTTTTGTTTTCACCAGTCTTCTGTGATGTCACTGCTCCACAATCATTTCACTGCTGTCCCTGTGATGTCACCACTGTCCCCTGTGATGTCACCAATGTCCCCCATGATATCACTGGTGTCTCTGTGTTGTTATCCAGGTCCCCTGTGATGTCATCAATGTCCCTATCACCAGTCCCCAGTGATATTTCTGGTCCCCAATGATGCCATTGCTGTCTCTGTGATGTCACCACTGTCCCCAACGGTAGCACCATGTCCCCATGATGTCACCAATGTCCCTGTGATGTCACTGATGCCCCTGTGACATCACGGCTTTCCATTTGTTGACAACAATCGCCTATGATTTCACAGGTTCCTCTGTGAT
>NW_020959125.1:0-1195 GCF_003031625.1 Empidonax traillii | reverse complement strand
CCCATTGCTCTGCCAACCCCCTGGGCCTGCTCTGGGCCCTGCAGCTCCTTGCCCTGCTCCCAAGGGCTCTGGGGGTGCTTCATGCTCAGGCCTTGGGCTTTAGAGCTCAGGCTGGGGATTGGGCAGAACTTGGGCAGGTTTGTTGTTCTGCTGGCAGGGTCTGGTTCAGGATTAGGGGAAGAGCTTTTTGGGCTGGGTCAGGATTAAAGCTTGGCTTTTCATACTTTTAATACATGTTTGGAAGTGAGTTGGGCATTGGAATAGAAATAAAGACTGTGGAGTTCTGAGTTTGGGTTTTGCATTTGAAGTCAGGGTGAGGTTGAGATTTGAGCAGTGGATTCCTTTTAATGGGGGGGGCAATACTTTTAGATTAGGGGTGTAAAGAGGTTACAAAGAGGGTAAAGGTCTATTAGGACTGTTTGCACACTCAGTGTTTCAATATCCTAATCATTCCCTGAACCTGCTTGTACCTCATCAAAATCTTTCCTCTTTATTCACCAGGCCCCTCTTTCCTTCCCCAAATATCCAATTCTTTTTGTCCCAGTTCCTCTTGATCTCCCCCAAACTTCCATCTGGTTGGGCTCAGCTTTGTGATGACTCTTTCCAACCTCATGGAATCAAAGGGCCATTGTGGCACTGCAGGGCCTCATGGAAAGAAAGGAACACAGGGAAACTGTGAAATCTTGTGGAACCAGGGCAGCATTTAATATGCGGGGCATTGTGGAATAAAAGGGAACACTGAAACCTTTTGGTACCTCATGGAACCAGGGAGTAATTGTGTCACTGTGGTGCCTCCTGGAAACAAAGAAACCCTGGGACACAGTGGAACCTCATGAAAGGAAGAGGTCACTGCGATACTACAGGGCCTTTTGGAGCCAAATGGATTTTGGGACCCTTTGGAACCCCCCTGAATCAAGGGGTCACTGTGACACTTCATAGACTCAAGGGACCACTGTGACACTCCAGGGCATTCTGGAGCCAAAGGATCCCGGGGATACTGAGCAGCCTCCTGGAATCAAGGGGCCACTTTGACACTGCAGGGCCTCATGGAAACCAAACCAAATCCAGGCTTGTCCAGGTCCTGAGGGGGATTCAGAAGGGAGGCAGCAGTGATTGCTCCCTACACACCCACCACTCCAATGGTCTCTCCCTGCCCTGAAGGTTTCTGGCCATCAGGCTGTAGCTGAGGGGCTTG
>NW_020959124.1:7107-10534 GCF_003031625.1 Empidonax traillii | reverse complement strand
TGGGAAAGGACATAAAGAATGTTAAAGAAACAGAGCTGATAGAAGAGTATTGTTAGAAAACTGGATCAAAGACTGCTGCTTGATTCCAATCAACGGCGCTCTCTGATCATCACATTGGTGTGCTGAGTCGTCCCTGCTCGCATGAAAACCCCCCAGGCAGGTGCCCTCCCAAAGGCCCCCAAACATCCCCAACATCCCCTGTGATGTCACTGCTGTCCCTGGGATGTCACTGGTGTTCCCAATGATGTCACAGCTGTCCAATTGATGTCATTGAGGTCCCTGTGATGTCACCAGACAGTTGTGATGTCACTGGTCTGCAGTGATGTCACTGCTGTCCTGACAGGTGTCACCACTGTCCCCTGTGATGTCACCAGTGGTGACCCAGGGGTGGTCCTTGTGTCCCCAATGATGTCACAGCTGCCCCTCTGATGTCACTGCTGTCCCCTCTGATGTCACTGATGTCCATGTGACATCACGGTTGTCCCTTTGTGGTCACCAGTCCCCTATAATGCCATTCATCCTCAATGATGTTACTGATGTTGCTGTGATGTCACCAGTGTCACCAATGATGTCACTGGTGTTGCTGTGATGTCACCCTTGTCCTTGTGAAGTCACCAATGTCCCCAATAATGTCACTGATGTCCCTGCTACATTACGGTTGTTCCTTTGTTTTTCCGACTCCCCTGTAATGTCACTGGTCCTCAGTGATGTCACTGTTATCCCTGTGATGTCACCAGTGTCCCCTGTGATGTCACCAGTGTCCTCAGTGATGTCACTGCTCTCCCTGTGATGTCACAACTGTACCCCGTGATGGCACCATGTCCCCATGATGTCACCGATGTCCCTGTGAGAGCACCACTGTCCCCTGTGGTGTCACCAATGTCCCCGATGATGTCACTGCTGTTTCTGTAATGTCACCCTTGTCCTTGTGAAGTCACCATTGTCCCCAATGATGTCACCAATGTCACTGTGATAGCACGGCTATCCCTTTGTTGTCACCACTCCCCTGTGACGTCACTGGTCCCCAGTGATTTCACTGCTGTCCCTGTGATGTCACCAGTGTAACCGATGTCACTGGTGTCTCTGCAATGTCACCCCTGTCCTTGTGAAGTCACTGATGTCCCCTTGATGCCCTTTTGTTTTCACCAGTCTTCTGTGATGTCACTGGTCCACAATCATTTCACCGCTGTCCCCTGTGATGTCACCACTGTCCCCTGTGATGTCACCAATGTCCCCCATGATATCACTGGTGTCTCTGGGTTGTTATCCAGGTCCCCCATGGTGTCATCAATGTCCCTGTCACCAGTCCCCAGTGATATTTCTGGTCCTCAATGATGCCCTTGCTGTCTCTGTGATGTCACTACTGTCCCCAACGGTAGCACCATGTCCCCATGATGTCACCAATGTCCCTGTGATGTCCTTGATGTCCCTGTGACATCACGGCTTTCCATTTGTTGACAACAATTTCCTATGATGTCACAGGTTCCTCTGTGATGTCACCACTGCCCCCTGTGATGTCACCAATGTCCCCAGTGATATCACTGGTGTCTCTGGGTTGTCTCCTCCCCCCCTATGATGTCAGCAATGTCCCTGTGACATCACGGCTTTCCCATTGCTGTAAGCAGTCCCCTGTGATGTCACTGGTCTCCAGTGATGTCACTGCTGTCCCAGTGATATCACCACTGTCCCCAGCAGTGCCACCATGTCCCTGTGATGTCACCAATGTCCCTGTGATGTCACCAGACCCCTGTGATGTCACCGATGTGTGACATCACTGCTTTATTATCAGTCCCCTGTGATGTCTGTTCTCCAGTGATGTAACCTTTCTCCCTGTGATGTCACCACTGTCCCCTGTGATGTCACCCATTTTTACAATGATGTCATTGGTGTCTCTATAATGTCAACCCTTTCCTTGTGAAGCCATCGATGTCCCCTGTGATGTCACAGATGTCCCCACTGATGTCCTGCTGACTCTGTAATGTCACCCCTGGCCTTGTGCAGTCACTGATGTCCTCTGTGATGTCACCGATGTCCCTGTGACATCACAGCTGTGCCTTTGTGGTCAACAGTCCCCTGTGACGTCACTGGTCACCAATGATGTCACTGCTTTCTCTGTGATGTCACCACTGTCCCTAGGTGTGGCTCCATGTCCCCATGATGTCACTAACTTCTCTGTGACATCAGGGCTGTCCCTTTCTTGTGATCAGTCTCTTGTGATGTCACTTGTCCAAAATGAAGTCACTGATGTCCCTGTGGTGTCACCACTGTCCGTGATGATGTCACTGGTTTCTCTATGATGTCAACCCTCTCCTTGTGAATTTACTGATGTCCCTGTGACATCACAGCTCTCCCTTTGCTGTCAACATTCTCCTGTGATGTCACTGCTCCCCAATAATGTCACTGCTGTCGCTGTGATTTCACCACTGTCCCCAGCAGTGCCACCATTTCCCTGTGATGTGACCAATGTCCCTGTGATGTCACCAGGTCACATTGATGTCACTGATGTCCCTGTGACATCACTGCTGTCCCTCTGTTGTCACTCTGATGTCACTGGTCCCCAATTATGTCCCTGCTGTCTCTGTGATGTCATCACTGTCCCCTGTGATGTCACCATTGTCCTCGATGATGTCACTGCTGTCTCTGTGATGTCACCCCTGACCTTGTGAAGTCACTGATGTCAGCTGTGATGTCACAGATGTCCCCGTTAATGTCACTGCTGTCTCTGTGATGTCACTACTGTGCCGAGCCGTGGCACCATGTCCCAGTGAGTTCATCGATGTCCCTGTGACATCACGACTGTCCCTTTGTTGTCAACAGTCCCCTGTGATGTCACTGGTCCCCAGTGATGTCACTGCTGTCTCTGTGATGTCACTAATGTCCCCAGTGGTGGCACCACGTCCCCGTGAGGTCACTCATGTCCCTGTGATGTCACGAGATGCCTTTGACTTCACTGATATCTCTGTGACATCATGGGTGTCCCTTTGTTTTCACCAGTCCCCTGTTGTTGTGGTTTTCCCCGCCAGCCAGTCCCTGGGGCTGAGGTATTTCTATAAATACATAATAGTTTTAATAGAGTAGAATTGTTTAGATATAGTTCTTTAGTTTTTTTTTGCTAGTAAGAAATGTTCATATTATTTTCCCAAAGCAGGTCTCCTTTGTCTGCATAAACCTTCTCTCAATTTACAGTAATTGGGTGTGGGGTGAGAGCAAATTGAGCCAGAGCAAAACCACAAAATGTTGTTGCCTTAAGAGACCATGGAGAAAAAGACTCCAGGCCAATTTAGGTAGCAGATAAGATAAAGAGACCTGGTCCTTTAATGAGTTGTTAGGCCTAGAGGAACACATACCATGTGTGCCCCCCCAGACAGGGGTTCTAGGATTTTATAATAAGGTCCATCCAATCCCAGGTTTATGCAGCCCTGGTTCT
>NW_020959124.1:0-1448 GCF_003031625.1 Empidonax traillii | reverse complement strand
AGCACATCCTGTGTAGGAGATGGTTGTGGTGGCCCAGAGGGAGTTGTGCATGGCTTTGGGCACAGTGGTGCAGATGCAGCCCAGGTCTGTGAGGGAGAGGTGCAGCAGGAAGAAGTCCCTGGGGGTGTGCAGGTGCTGGTCGCAGGCTACGGCGCTGAGGATGAGGCCGTTGCCCAGGAGGGCAGCCAGGGAGATGCCCAGGAAGAGCCAGAAGTGCAGCAGCTTCAGCTCACGCTTCTCTGAGAATGCCAGCAGCAGGAACTGGGCCATGGAGCTGCTGTTGGACATTTGCTGCTTCCTCAGAGAGTTTGGATCTGTTGAGGAGGAGAAGTCAATGCTGAGTTAGACCAGGCTGCTGCAGCCAAACAGGACACGTCTCACAGCCACCCCACTCTCAGGCTCTCTCTGCTCACTCAGACCTCTCTGGAGCTCCCTCCCCTGAGCTCTGGCTGTTGCTGCCTGAGGGCACCAATGGAAGCAGGAACTCTGGGATGGGCTCCCAAGGAGTCCTTCTTGCTCTGCTGGCAGTGGAATTTTGGAATGCAGGGTGATCTCCAATTAAATGTGCTCCTGATACATCCAACAGCTTCTCAACTTTGCTGCTTGCAATTTACCCAAAGGACGGACTGAGCTGAGGGAATTCCCTGTTTTTGTTCCCCCACTTGCACCTTCCAGACTTGGGAGTAGTTGTGGATGTTGGAAATCCCTGACATTTCCATGGCACTACAGGTCAAGTCCTGTGGGTTCTGAGGGCACAGGGATGGTCCCTCAGTGCAGACACAAGAGCTGCTCTGCCCATCAGTCTGTGCTCAGCTGCCCTGTGCTGGCAGCTTGGAGCTGCAGGAGCATCACACTCAACTGTTCCCCTACACAGAAACTGCACAAAGAGCCAGGAATCCATGTCCAAAGACCAGACTGACACACTGCTCACCTTTTCATCTCTCCCATCCCAGAGTAAGACACCAAATGCTCATTGCAGCTGCCCAGAGCTTTTCCATGGAGTTTTCTCCACAGGGATCCTGTGCAGCACAGAGATACTGTGGCAGAGCTGTGCCCTCCTGGAGGGCACCTGCAGCCCTGCAGGACACCCAGGGAAACAGCTGAAGAGCCTGAAGTTGCCTGCAGGGCACTTGGGCACTTTGCTCCCACAGACACATCCCCACAGCAGCACCCAAAGGGTTTGTGTCTGTACAGGCATCTGCCACCCCACACCCCACACTGGCTCAAAAATGCCAAGGGTGAGAAGAACGAGAGCCCAGGCAGCAGGGGATGGCAGGGAAATGCCCCAGTGCTGCTGCCAAGGGAGGAGGGACAGGCAGAGCCAGCTGGAAATGAGGGCCTTGTCCTTGCCTGGGCTCTGGCTGCTGCAGGGCAATGCCCAGCCCAGCCCCCGTGGGCCTGAGGGCAGAGGCTCTGCTTGGGCTGGCAAAGGAGCCCAGGCAGGAGCT
>NW_020959123.1:23514-24563 GCF_003031625.1 Empidonax traillii | reverse complement strand
CTCCCCAAATTGAAGACTCCGCCTATATATGAATATTACAAGTAGATGTTGCAATTTAATGAATATGCATGTTTTATGATGTAACTTTATGCCCAGAACTGTATAAAAAGCCATGTTAATTGTACACGACAGAGTTCTTTGTCCAGGATGACCTGGGAACTCTCCAACGCGTTGCATTAAAATACCTCCTGCTTTAAAGAAACAAATTTTATCTCTAAAGCAGTCTCTTTGTGCTTTTTTGGGGCAAAAATTCGGCTTCAATTGGCGACCTGCGGCAGGACATCCTCTCTGTCTCCCGGGGCTGTGGCCTGGGGGACCAGGGACTCTCCGGGCCCGCCCGACGGATCTTTTGTTGGTAAAGAGACTCCCAGGCCCCTCGGACCTACACGCAACGGTGGACAAGATCTCCTGCTTCAAATTAAGAGGTATTTTATTTAATATGTTTTTAAATTAAGAGCGCTCTATTGAGAAATGGGAGTGAGACGTCACCGCCCAGGGAAAGCCAAGGGGACGCGTCCCTGGCATTAATCCCTAAGGGTTAGAGGCCCTGGTATAGAAGAGAGCGGGTTAGAGTCCCACCAAAGGTGGGTTAGAGGCCCACGCTGGTCAAAATTCTATTGAAACTGCATCCTAAGTGACTGGTTTTGTCTCATAACATGTTTAACGTTGTGCTTTAAGAGTTAAAAGGAAAAAGATACTTCCTAACTAATCTAGGATTGTTTCCAACGTTCGGGAGCGTTTCCAACGATTACCCTTGAGGAGAGGTTTTTGGAATGCGAGGAATTTCTTACTAACATGTTGTTTGAAATTTAAAGATATAAAGTTCTGTTTACTGTTTGCTAAAAAAAAAAAAAAAAAAAAAAAAAAAAGGTTTTATAAAGGTGCATCTCATAATATGTTTTACAATTTTATATGGGGAATGATAATGCACAAAATTTTGTAATGTCTTATCTGAGATATGCAAGTGTGATTGAGAGTGATTGAGACTTAGCATTGCTACGAAGCGAGAGGGAGTCCTAATCTGCGGTTCCTGTCCTTCGCGAGAAGTC
>NW_020959123.1:19027-21733 GCF_003031625.1 Empidonax traillii | reverse complement strand
CATTCTCTGCAGGCTTCTGCTGGTCCCACCTCTGACACAACTCCAGTGTGTGGGTGGGTGGGGAAGGGACAGGTGGAATTTGCCAAGGTAAAGTGGTGCCCTGTTCCATTGCCCAGCCCTTGGAGCCTCCTTGGGCAGCCCTGGAGCTGCCCCATCCCACACCCTGGGCCCCTAACCCAGCCCCAGACTGGTTCCAGCACACCAGGAGCTCTGCCCCTCACACTCCTGGAGCCCCAGAGTGGCCACTTGGCCACAAGTCCCCTCTAGGGGGTGGGCACGGGGGGCAGAGCAAATCAAACGAGCCCCGTGCGGCCATCGCGTGGTCGGACCCTCCATCTGGGAAGGGGAAGCTGCACTGGAACGAGACTGAGGGTGGGAGCTGCAATTCTCTCTCTTTCCTTACTTCTTCTTATTCCCTCAATCTCTCATAATATTTTAGGAAACTTAAAACTGGATGGCTTGGGTTTTTGCTGACTTCTCTGGGTTGGCCTGTGCTCAGTCAATGCTTTGGGGAGTGCTCTGAATGGTGTAATGTTGCTCTTTCACCTTTTGCCAAGCTCCCTTCTTTTCTAAAATTTACCAGTAAAAGTGTGATATTTGACCTTCTGAGAGGTCAAAAGTGTGTTGCATCTTTTCCACTGTGCTCCCTCAAATACTTAGAGAACTGAAGCCATTTTTCAAATATCTGAAGGATGGGTATTTTTGATGTCTTTTATATTTTTTAAAGGAAAACCCCTTTGAGGAGCTCATAGCTCAAACCTGGAGTCTTACAGTCACCATTCCTGGAAGTGTTCAGGAAACATTGAGCTGTGGCACTTGGGGACACGGTTCAGTGGTGAAGATGCCAGTGTTGGGTTAATGGTTGGACTTCATGATCTCAGAGGTCTTTTCCAACCTTAAGTCTGTGATTCTCTGGTGACTAAATCTCTTCCCTGGACATTCTGTTCCAATGGTTGATAACCCTCAGTCCTCCCTTTGATGCTGCAGCCAAGGAAACTCATGGAATAAAAGGGCCATTGTGACCCTGCAGAGCCTCAGGGAACCTTGTCTGTTGGGAAACACAAAGGGATGTGTGGGAGTGTTTCACTGACAACCAGGACAATTTTGGAGAGGGACCATTTAGACACTCAGATATTTACATGTTGTGATGGTTTTAGTCTAGGCCTTCCTGGTGACCAGTTTGTAACCAAGGAAGTAGCCAAGTACCCAGTATTCCATACAATTTTTTACATAACTCAGAGTATAAATAAGTCGGAGATTAGAGACCTTGCTCTCTTCTCTTCCGGCGAGGTTTGGGAACAGTGGGTCCCTGCGTTGGTCTCGCTTATCTAAGGCTGAGGCCTGCAGAGTCCACTGTCCTGCCACGTGGAGGTTTGGAGAGTGCTGGCTGTGACTGCCGATCCTGCTGTTCTAAGGGACGTGGTGAGATCTGTTTTGTTAGTTATTAGTATAGTTCTTGAGTTTGATCTAGTATACCTGTTCGGTGTCCCTTTTGTTCCCTTTCGTCCCCTTTTTTCCCTTTCCCTATCCCTTTAGGGGGGTGGATCCCCTTTTACTGTGTATATAGCATCTGAACTGTACATAACTGTAATTTACATATAGATATATTTTTACGTAAGCAGCTTGACTTTGGGTTCTTTAATTTTTATAGTTTCTTTTCCTTTAACCTAAGGGAAGAAAGGAGGGGGGAAGGGGGCTGCTGTCGTAACTTTCGGGCATTTGGCAGGGAGCCAAGTCCAAACCGTCACAGATTTTTGGTGGTCCGTACGGGGAGATTGTTTTGGTTATTCTGGTTTGTTTTGGAACAGTTACCGGGAAAACTGCCAAGAGGGGCTTGTTTATATAAACAAACCTATTGTTTAAGAACAGAGAGAAAGAATAATATAACAATGGCTATTTTAACTACTTGTTTCATTGTATTAACTATATTTGTGCCTGTTTTGGGCTATCCTGTAGGGAAACGCCCAACTGGAGATGAATGGGAGGACTATGTCCCTTTCTTTGATTGGGATGAATGGAAGGAGTATCTCAATTTTGATATTAAAGGCCTGCTAAAGGAGATCCCCATCATTACAATTGGCTCTAATTTTTACTTAAATTGTTTAGTAACAATGCTAGTACTGGTGAAGGCGGTGAAAGAGTTATTTAAAACTGGACGAATGGTGCTGTGTTGCTTTCTGTGCTGTAGAAAAGGCCAGACCTCTAGAGAATTCACTGGAACTTTGGGAAGGGTCTTGGAAAGGCCAGTTTCTGGATGGCAAGGAGCATGGGTAAATTTCCTCAAACTGGTAGGGCGTGTGACACCTCCCATTGTTTGGGACTTCACACCAGAACAAGTGTCCAATCCTGACGAGATGGCACGTTGTTTAGTTGAAGGGTGTCTTTCATACGATGATCCAAATACACAGCTCCTTGCTTTATGCTGGGGTCTAGTGACAGCTTATGGAGCTGCCATAGATCACTATCAAAAGCCTAGGGCAGAGGCAGAAAGTCAAACTATGTCGCCTGAAACAAATTATGCCCCTATTGAGTCTACAGACGTCGGGATACAGACTCAACCCGAAATCAGCACCGTCTCTGTTGAACTGACTGAGTGTGGAACACAAACTCAACCCGAAATCAGCACCATCTCTGTTAAGCTGACTGAGTGTGGAACACAAACTCAACCCGAAATCAGCACCATCTCTGTTAAGCTGACTGAATGTG
>NW_020959123.1:13137-17514 GCF_003031625.1 Empidonax traillii | reverse complement strand
TAAGAGAATTAGCTATGCTGGAACTCATTTACTGCAACTCAAATTACTATGACTGTTTAGAACCAGAGAAGATTTCATGTACAGAGCCTATGTGGAGGCAAGTGATTAGAGGTGCCCCTGCATCATACCTCAACTGTTTAATATCAATTTACAACCCAAAAACGGATGAACCGACTGTGGACACCATGTATTCATGGATACGGACCATAGCAGAAAATTTGGAAAGGTCCTCTGATGCCCGACACCGACCTACCCATCCTAAGGAAGCACTGGAGAGGCCCTATGAATATTTCAGATATGAAGACGACTATAGGGATAGAGATGATATAGTTTACATAGACTATAGAGACTATAGAGGCAGACCAATAAAATGGTTTCGACCACGATTTCGACCTCGATCTTGGTCCCGGCCTCGTTCACGGTCTCCTTTCCTAGCACGCAAAATGAGAGGATACCCCAGACGGAGATCACGCAACCAACTGTGGTCCTATCTGCGCAGTAAGAGAGAAAACATGAAGAAGTGGGATGGTGCACCCACTTCCTAACTTGAGGCCAGAGTAAGAGAATTACAACAAAAGGAAAACAACAAAAAGTTGTCTATGTGGTTGATGCAGATGCTCTGCAACCCCTGAAACACAAAAAGATGGAGGTCCGCTTTGACAATAACAAGAAAGCTTCTAAGAAGGCAAAGTCAAAGTCGGACAATGAATACTCTGATCAAGACCAATAAAGGGGCCCTGCCTTCTGCCAGGAGAAGGATAGGGACCAGGAATATAATAGGGTTTACTGGGCTGTGTGGGTTCGATGGCCTGGCACATTGGATCCTCAGAGATACCGGGCTTTGGTGGATACTGGTGCCCAGTGTACTTTAATGCCATCGGAGCATAAGAGTGTGGAGGCTGTTTCTATTTCTGGAGTGACCGGAGGGTCTCAAGAATTGTCAGTGGTAGAGGCCGATATGAGCTTGACAGGAGACCAATGGCAAAAGCATTCCATTGTGACGGGGCCAGAAGCCCCTTGCATTCTTGGTATGGACTACCTAAAAAGAGGATACTTCAAAGACCCGAAGGGGTACCGATGGGCTTTCAGTGTAGCCACAGTGATTGAAGAGAAGTCCAGCAATTGTCTGCCCTATCTGGTTTCTCAGAAGGGGGACTACTCCGAGTCAAAGATCAGCAAGTGCCTATAGCCACTGCAACTGTACACAGGCAACAGTATAGGACAAACCGAGATGCTGTGATCCCCATTCACAAGATGATCAGGAAGTTAGAGAGTCAAGGAGTGGTCAGCAGAACACACTCACCCTTCAACAACCCTATTTGGCCTGTACGTAAATCTGATGGAGAATGGAGACTGACAGTGGACTATTGTGGCTTGAATGAAGTCACGCCACCATTGAGTGCTGCTGTACCAGACATGTTGGAGCTCCAGTACGAGCTGGAGTCCAAGACAGCGAAGTGGTACGCCACTATTGATATTGCTAATGCGTTTTTCTCCATTCCCTTGGCAGCAGAGTACAGGCCACAGTTTGCTTTCACCGGGAGGGGTGTGCACGTGGAATCGACTGCCCCAGGGGTAGAAGCACAGTCCAACCATTTGCCATGGACTGATCCAGGCCACCCTAGAGAAGGGCAAGACCCCAGAGCACCTGCAGTACATCAATGACATCATCGTATGGGGGGACACAGCTGAAGAAGTTTTTGAAAAAGGACAAAAGATCATCCAGATTCTCCTTGAGGCTGGTTTTGCCATCAAGAGAAATAAAGTCAAGGGACCTGCCAGAGAGATTCAGTTCCTAGGGGTGAAATGGCAAGATGGACGTCGTCATATTCCAACAGACGTCATCAATAAGATCGTAGCAATGGCTCTACCGACAAACAAGAAAGAAACCCAAGCTTTTCTGAGAGCCATAGGCTTCTGGAGGATGCACATCCCCGAATACAGCCAAATTGTAAGCCCTCTTTACTTTGTGACCCGTAAAAAGAACAACTTCCAATGGGGTCCTGAACAACAACAGGCTTTCAGGCAAATCAAGCAAGAGATTGCACATGCCGTGGCTCTTAGGCCAGTCAGAATGGGACCAGATGTAAAGAATATACTTTACTCTGCAGCTGGAGATAAAGGTCCCTCCTGGAGCCTCTGGCAAAAAGAGCCTGGCGAGACGCGAGGGCGACCACTTGGTTTCTGGAGCCGAAGCTACAGAGGTTCTGAGGCCAATTACACCCCTATGGAGAAGGAAATCTTAATGGCATATGAAGGCATACGAGCAGCCTCAGAAGTGATTGGTACCGAAACACAGCTCTTCCTGGCACCCCGATTACCAGTGCTGAGCTGGATGTTCAAGGATAAGGTGCCCTCTATGCATCATACCACCGACGCCACGTGGAACAAATGGATGGCTTTGATTATGCAACGTGTCCAAATGGGAAACTCGAATCGCCCTGAAATTTTGGAAATTATAACCAATTGGCCTGAAGGTGGGAACTTCAGTCTAGCAGATGAAGAAGAGCCAGTGAGTCGAGCTGAAGAAGCTCCACCATATAATCAGCTGCCAGATGAAGAGACACGCTATGCCCTTTTCACTGACGGTTCTTGCCGCATTGTAGGAAGGAGCTGGAAGTGGAAAGCAGCTGTGTGGAGTCCCACCCGAAGGGTGGCAGAGGCCACTGAAGGTAAAGGCGAATCGAGTCAGTTTGCAGAACTCAAAACTGTCCAATTGGCCCTGGACATTGCAGAAAGAGAAGGATGGCCAAAGCTCTACCTATACACCGATTCGTGGATGATAGCCAATGCCCTATGGGGATGGCTAGACAGGTGGAAGAAAATGAATTGGAGACGTAGAGGAAAACCCATCTGGGCTGCCAATTTGTGGCAAGACATCGCTGCCAGAGTGAAAAAACTGAATGTGAGAATCCGCCATGTAGATGCCCATGTGTCCAAGGATCGAGCTCATGAAGAACACGCTCATAACAAACAGGCAGACCGCGCTGCACAAGTCGAGGTGTCACAAGTAGACCTAGACTGGCAGCAAAAGGGAGAGTTGTTCTTAGCTCGATGGGCCCATGATGCTTCAGGCCATCAGGGCCGAGATGCCACCTATAGATGGGCACGAGACCGAGGGGTGGATATAACCATGGACACTATTTCCCAGGTTATTCATGACTGTGAAACCTGTGCTACCATTAAACAGGCCAAAAGGTTGAAGCCCCTGTGGTATGGTGGACGCTGGGACAAGTATAGATACGGAGAAGCATGGCAGGTCGATTATATCACATTGCCACAAACCCGCCAAGATAAACACTATGTGCTTACCATGGTGGAAGCGACTACTGGATGGTTAGAGACATATTCGGTACCACATGCAACAGCCCGAAATACCATTCTAGGTCTTGAAAAGCAGGTCCTGTGGAGACATGGCACTCCAGACCGAATTGAATAAGACAACGGAACTCATTTCAAGAATAATCTGGTGGCCACTTGGGCAGGGGAGCATGGTATTGAATGGGTGTATCACATTCCATATCATGCACCCGCTGCTGGAAAAGTCGAAAGGTGTAATGGACTGTTAAAAACAACTCTGAAGGCACTAGGTGAGGGAACTTCCAAGAACTGGGACAAGCACTTAGCCAAGGCCACCTGGCTGGTTAACACTAGAGGCTCTGTCAATCGAGTTGGTCCTGCCCAAGCAGAATCCCTCCACACTGTAGATGGAGACAAAGTTCCAGCGATCCATCTAAGAGGTATGTTAGGGAAGACTGTTTGGATTACTCCTTCCTCAGGCCAAGACAAACCCATTCGTGGGATTGTTTTCGCTCAAGGGCCCGGAAATACCTGATGGGTAATGAGAAAGGATGGAGAGATCCACTGTGTGCCCCAAGGAAATTTAACCTTGGGGAAAAACTAATCATGTGCTTTGAGTTGTGTTTTGCAGGAAACCAGTCACCAGATGAGAAAGGCCTGAACAACTGATGCCGGTATCCAGTAATAGACCAGCCCAGACCAGAGGACAAGCCCTGAAAATCAGAACTGTGATTGTGACCTAAGGGCCAAGAATGAGAACCAAGCCAATCCTAATGCTGATGCTGATTCTTCTACAACAAGATGAATGCTCTAAAGAATGAACAAAGACTATATACAAATATGTATACGTGTATATATGCGCGGAATATAAGTGAACGCAAAATATAAGTGTTACGTAAAAATAGTATGGAATAAGGGGTGGAGAATGTGATGGTTTTAGTCTAGGCCTTCCTGGTGACCAGTTTGTAACCAAGGAAGTAGCCAAGTACCCAGTATTCCATACAATTTTTACGTAAACCAGAGTATAAATAAGTCGGAGATTAGAGACCTCGCTCTCTTCTCTTCCGGCGAGGTTTG
>NW_020959123.1:3618-10525 GCF_003031625.1 Empidonax traillii | reverse complement strand
CCAGGACATCCCTGACAGAGCCCAGGCCCTTCTGCTGGGGGTCCCTGCAGAGCTGAGCAGATCCAGGTCACCTCCCATTGCTCTGCCAACCCCCTGGGCCTGCTCTGGGCCCTGCAGGTCCTTGCCCTGCTCCCAAGGGCTCTGGGGGTGCTTCATGCTCAGGCCTTGGGCTTTAGAGCTCAGGGTGGGATTGGGCACAACTTTGGGGGTTTTGCTGTTCTGCTGGCAGGGTCTGGTTCATGATTAGGGTTTGGGTCAGGATTAGGAGTAAACCTTGGCTTTTCCTACTAACAGTACAGGTTTGGGATTGGGGTTGGCATTAGAGGACAAAGAAGACTCTGGAGTTCTCGGTTTGGGCTTTTCCTTTGACATCTGTGTGAGGTTGGAATTAGAGCAGTGGATTCCTGTTAATGAGAGGGGCAGCACTTTTGGGTGGGGTTGAGCCTTGAAGTTACAAAGTGCATAAAAGTCCATCAGGAGTGTTTGCACAGTCTGTGTTTCAACACCCTCAGAATTCCCTGTACCTGGTTTTACCTCATCACAATCTTTAATCTGTGTTGATTAGCTCCTGTTTCCTTTTCCAATTATCTTATCTCTTTTGTCCCCAGCCATTGTGGCACTGCAGAAACACCTGTGTGAACGCGGTGACCTGGTTCAGGAAAGAACTGGCAACCCCCTCTTGGTCACTCGGGCCATGAACTTGCAGACACCAATTTGGTGGACAGTAAATGGCGTTTATTAGCTTGTAACACGGCCTTTTATAATGTTTAGTTACATTGTCACTTCCGTCTGCTTTCGTTATCCCCTAGCTACTATTGGCTGTCAGGCATTGGAGGGGGGTGGTCCCTGCCTTTCCGTACATCCCGAAATCTTCTGAACGCCAGGCCCTGTCTGCCCACATTTCCCCCCTCTCCATGCCATATAAAGCAGGCCGTAATCTAAGAAATGAAAAATACTGTAATAGAGGTCACAGAGGTCAGAAGTTTTTAAGGCTCAACGAGTGGCTCAAAGGAAGCCTAGAGAGGTAGAGAGAAGTGTCTTAACACTGAGGTATAGAATTGTGAGTTAGTGCAAAACTATGCGGAACTACTTTGGTTTAAGGCATTATCTACAGCATTTGCCGCTGTTCAACCACCATGATGTTGATGGATTTCAGGCGGTTCTCAACAAAGGACACGAGCTTGTTAAAAAAGCAGGGTCCAAAAACTAGTGCTAAGAGGAGTATTGTTATGGGACCGATAAGAGAGGATAGCAAGGTGCCTGATCGAATAGTGATGTGAACCAGTCCTGCAATTCCCTGTCCTTTTTTCGATTTTCTAATCTCTCTCGCAGCTTGGCCATGGTATCCTTCACTAATCCCATGTGATCCGCGAAAATGCAGCACTCCTCTTTAAGAGCAGCACACAGTCCGCCTGCTTGTAAGAACAGTATGTCCAGTCCTCTGCGATTTTGCAGAACCACCTCGGACAGTGACTTAAGCGAGTTTGCGAGAGCCGTTATGGACTCCTCGATTCGGGCTATGTCCTCATCTATTGCTGCCTTTAAAGCACCGAATTCCTTGTTCTGACGTACTAGGGACGCTATTCCTGTACCTGCTCTGGCACCTCCTGTGAGCATCAGTAAGGCTACGGTCAATGCTGTGATGGGCTCCCGCTTTGTCAAATGATGGTCTGGGACAGTGATGGAATTGTACACATAATTTTCGGGGTGGTAATAGATCTTGGGGATTATTGTCACTTGGACACAGTATTCTGAGGATTTGTTGAACACCTTTAAAGATATACAAGGGGTGAGTCCTGTAGAGGAACAGGCCCACTTAGTGTTATTAGCTGGGATTAACCATTTTGCTTGGGTTGTGTAGTGTACTTCCCTGTGACGGTTTGGACTTGGCTCCCTGCCAAATGCCCGAAAGTTACGACAGCAGCCCCCTTTCCCCCTCCTTTCTTCCCTTAAGTTAAAGGAAAAAGAAACTATAAAAATTAAAGAACTCAAAGTCAAGCTGCTTATATAAAAAATATATCTATATTTATGTAAATTTCAATTATGTACAGTTAAGATGTTATATACACAGTAAAAGGGGGTCCACCCCCCAAAGGGATAGGAAAGGGAAAAAAGGGGACGAAAGGGAACAAAAGGGACACCCAACAGGTATACTAGATCAAACTATACTAATAACTAACAAAACAGATCTCACCACGTCCCTTAGAACAGCAGGATCGGCAGTCACAGCCAGCACTCTCCAAACTTCCACGTGGTAGGACGGTGGACTCTGCAGGCTTCAGTCTTAGATAAGCGAGACCAACGCAGGGACTCACTGTTCCCAAACCTCGCCGGAAGAGAAGAGAGCGAGGTCTCTAATCTCCGACCTATTTATACTCTGGTTTACGTAAAAATTGTATGGAATACTGGGTACTTGACTACTTCCTTGGTTACAAACTGGTCACCAGGAAGGCCTAGACTAAAACCATCACATCCCTAACGCATAATTGCCTTTTATGTTGCGGGATTTGGCCTATGCACATCCCGCTCCTGACTATTTCTGTGAGTGTGATGCTTTGTTTGTCCATTTCCCATAGACATTGGGCTGGATTATCGCTGTAGGCCTGTATGGGCATGTCGTTTATTGCTATGCCTTGGTAATAAGGTGGTTGCACTCCGTAACAGAGCCAACAGTGTTGTGTGAGGTTTGGGTGGGTTTTGTTCAGAAGTTCGTAACTAGCTTGTATCAATTTCCAAAGTGGATGTGTAGTACTGGAAGTTGGGCTGCTAAAAGTGTGCGGTGTCGTGGGTGTTGTAGGGCGAGTGGTCTGTCTGGGGGTTGTTACTTGGGGCCAAGGGTCGTTTGGGGCGATTTCTTTTTTAATCTGAATCAGGCCACCTCGGTCTTTTCCTGTTTCTTTGCATCTTATTCCCCATCTTTTCCCAAGCAACCAGCTGTCTTCCTGGGGGTTTGTAACATTTAAAAAGAGGTATTTACAGATTATGCCCTTTTTCCATGCCTGTGGTGTTTTGCACCCGTGTGGACCCCATTCTACTTTCAGGTATTTATCTCTACCGCCATTTGGTATCCATGTAGGGGCTATGGTCTCGCATCCCCAGTAAGCACAGTAGAGCTCGTTGGGCATGTTACAGTACCCCTTCCCAGGATTTGAGGCAGGACACATATAGAATGCCACATATGTCCAACACGGACGTCGTGGGGCTAATGCACACAGGGTGAGGGTAAAGCTTGGTGCACCTGATGTTACCTGGGAGACGACAACTTGCTTAGTCTGGGGCCTGAGGAGAGACCATTTAAATGGCTGGTGATGCGAGTGGCCTGCATGTATTGGCTCTACCTTGGAGAGTGCCAGGATCAGTATCAAGCAAAGACATCGCTGCTTTCTCTCACGGTGGCTGTCTCGATGCTGTCCGGCCTTTGTCTGTGCTGAGCCCACAGGGTTGGACAGGGTGTTGGTCGGCGTGTCGTCTTCCTCTGGCACTGGGCTGTACTGGTTCCAAGGACGTCCGATGATCCAATCCTGCAAGTAAAAGCTCGCAGTTTTCATTAGTAGGGAAAGTGTCAGGTTCAGAGGCGTTCTATGCCTTGTAGCTATATCCATATGTGGCCGCTCCATGTTCCAAGTGGGAGGGGGCTGGGTGCGGCCAGGGCAGTTGCATTGCCCCCTCCCCTTCACATTTCCCTGATTTTTAGATCTACAATCCTTAGCAAAGTGCCCTTTTTTCCCACATGCAAAACACGGCCCTCTAGGTTTGATTTGAGGAGAGGGATGTATTATTGCCGGACTCCCGAGCTGGGGGTAGTTTACTGCCACATGTCCTGGCTGGCCACATTTAAAACACACCATTGCATTAGCTATTGCTGTGTGAACAGCCACTTGAATTGGGGCCAAATGCTCTTCTTTTGTGACATGCTTAATCATGTCTGCGATACTGGCTGCAGCTGGCAAGGATTGCAAAATGTCCTTGGTTGCTGAGTTACATTGCTGGCCTAAACAATCTGCAAGGACTGGGCCCTTTGCCTCCGGGGGGAGGGAGGAGGAATCAATCGCCGCTTGAAGACGATCTACAAACTGTGTAAAAGTTTCACTTTCAGCCTGTTTGATGGCAGACCACGGGGGTGGCTTAGCAATAACTGCTGAGGCCATGCGAATGGCTTCTCTAGCAGCCCTAGTGGTTGCTCTAACCTCATGTGGTCGCATACCTTCTGCCTGTGCTCGTGGGGTGATCATAGCAGGGTCAGCACCCATTAACTGTTGCAAGCTAGAACCATGCAGTGGATGATCCGGACCAGTTACTGATGCAAGCTTTTTCACACAATTATCCTCCCATTCCTGTTTAAAAACAATCATACCTGCCCCATCAAAAATCATCCTACAGGTTTGCTTAATATCAAATGGAAGCAGGTCATCTCCCCCAAAAACACTGTCTATCAAGGTGGAAACCATGGCAGAATTAAGTCCTTTGTCTGTTATAGCTTTAGTAATTGCTTGTATGTCTTTCGGATTTATCGGAGAATAAATCCTTCTGTCTCCCTCCATAACTTGAACTGGGAATGCTAGTGAAGCCGACCTAGCCCATTCTGCACAGGTAGTTCTAATTTCCTTCCAGTCCGTGAGAGGGGTTAGCTTTTTCTGTGGCTCAGATTTATTTTTATTTTCATTTACAATTACATCTGCATTCCTTTACTCCGTACTCAATTCAGTCGCATCCCGCTCCCCCCTCTCTCGTCGCTCGCTTTGTGACCTCCCCCGGTTCGTGTCTGACTCAGTGTCCGAACTCGAATGACTGATTACTTCCGGTTTGCCATGCCTCTTGCCCGGGCTGCGGCCCCGTCCCACTCCCCTTCAGACACTCTCTTGTGCAAACGGACCATTCCCTCCCCCTTCGCTCAACCCGCCCCCTGCTTGGGGCATTACACTTGCGCGAACCTTTTTTCAAACGACTACTATGACCGACACTCCCCCTCCGACTCACACCCACCTCCCCTTCACTCGAACTTTCTGTTTCACTCACGCTGCCTCCTCCACTCGTACTTTCATTATCCCTTGCACAGCCTTCAATGCACATACTTTTACTTTCATCCTGCCGGAGTCCACCACTCCTCCCCCCTCCTCTGGTCTCCCCCCTCCCAGCATCGTCCTTGTTCACAAGCCTCCCCACTGTTCTCCTACTCCAACCATTGTTATCTAAAATCCGCCCTTCTCTTTGCCCTCGGGGGCCATCTTGGGACCCATAGGGCGGTGGCTCGTCCCTAATCCCTTCAGACTCCGCATTTTTCATAACTTTTCTAGCTTCCTCAGCCAATTCTTTCCACACACAACTCTCTCCACCGCTCCGCTCCTGCTCCCCCACGCACGAGTCAGGGTTAGATGACTAAGGGGAATGATTACCCTCTTGTATGTGCTGTGGCACAGCAGCATCATTAGAACTTGGGAGGGGCAGAGTTTGTGTAGCTGCCCCAATTCCCAGCTTAGGCACCTTTTGTAGGCATTTTTCAGCCGCTTTCCAAGTTTCTTCTTCTGACCTTGCTTTTTGCAAGGCTTGAACAACTTTCCCCCACGCTTTAAGGTGGGACCCATGTCCTGAAGACATCGTTTCCTCAGCCAATGCCTTGGTACATTTATCCCACACTTTGGGGTGGAGGATATCCACTGCCTCGTCAATGACTCCGATTTGCAAAAGCCTTGCAACAGCAAGAGTAAAATCTTTGGCCTTGCAATCAATACCCCACTGATTATAAACCTCTGATACGACCTTCACAAGGGATTCCATCCTCCTTGTTGGTCCGGGAGCGTCCTTCCTGCCAAACTGGTCCCGCCGTCTGGCCGTCCTTCACCCGAGCTCAGGCGAGATCCCGTCCCGGAGTCTGGCAGGTGTTCTGGGCTACACGGAGACCTTGAACATGTCCAGGTTTCGGCACAACGTGTTGCGTGATGGCCTGGTCCGGGAAGAGCATGGTGACTACTCGTTAGTCTCTCGGGCCACTAACTCACAGACATCAATGTGGTGGACGGTAAATGGCGTTTATTAGCTTGTAATACGGCCTTTTATAAGGTTTAGTTACATTGTCACTTCCGTCTGCGTACATTATCCCTTAGCTACTATTGGCTGTCAAGCATTGGAGGGGGGTGGTCCCTGTCTTTCTGTACATCCCGAAATCTTCCGAACGCCAGGCCCTGTCTGCCCACACCCTAGCAGACCCACTGGTTAAAATTGAGTTGGGGAAGAAGAGGAGAAATTGGACTTTTTAATAAACACTGGAACTACATTTTCTGTTTTAAATCAAGAACTGGGGGCTAAAAGGGATAAATATGTTCAAGTCATGGGTGCCACTTGCCAATCAGAAAAAGCTTTCTTTTTGAAACCCTTAAAGTTCAAAATTGGAGCCAGATGGGAGTGCATCAGTTTTTGTATTGACCAATTTCACCTAAACTGCTATTGGGCAGAGACAAATTGGAAAATCTGGGAGCTGTAATAGAATTCAAACAGGGTAAAATTGAGTTCAAAGTAAAAGAAGAACAATTGTTAGCAGCTCTGAGTTTAGCTGTGAGCTGTGTAGAACCAGAACAAAACAATCAAGGTGTTGACCAAATTCTAAATCAAGTGTACCCCCTGGTGTGGGCCGTGGACACACCAGGTAAGGCAAAGTGGGCAACTCCTTTTCAAACAGAATTCCAAGGGGCCAAGAAACAATACCCACTGGGGTTAGAAGATAGAAAAGGGATTGAACCAATAAGACCCCAAGAATGAAAACTCCACCCACATTTGTGAGGTCATCCTGGGAGGCTCTGCCGTTGACCCACTTGGTGAAGCCTTCACACAGATATTTTGGAACTGTCTTTGAATTATTTTTTTACCTTTTGAAATTAGAAGGGTTTCTCCAAAAAAATGGCAATTCATGTCC
>NW_020959123.1:0-2212 GCF_003031625.1 Empidonax traillii | reverse complement strand
GGCTGCTGGCTGTGCCCCTGAGGCCAGGAGGACACAAGTGGCCCTTGCAGCCCTGGGGCCTCCTGGCCTCCTTGTCCCTGCTCAGCAGCCTGGCAGGTGCCACCCCATCGTCCTGCCCTTGGCACTGCCCATCCCACATCCCAGTGCCCCAGGAAGAGCCCTGAGCAATGAGGCAGGGACAGGATCTGCTTTCCCAGGGGCTGGGGGTCAGGCCTTGGCCCCTTGTATTAAGGAAACAAGTCAGTGTTGATTCAGCATCAGAGCCACCTTTGCCTTGCTTGTCCATCCTTGTCATCAGTGTCTGCAGTTTTCTGCTCTAACTGGAACCTGGGGACACGTTCTCAGTTGTGTCCCTCACTGAGACTCATTAGCACTGCAAGAAACTTTAGTGTTTCAATCTCACTTGGACTTCTTGAGAAGTTGTTTGAACTTCCTCTCAGGGACTGAGTCTCATGTAAACAGTCCCAAAGCCCCTGAGGGTGATGAAATGCCTGGGGCTGTTGCTGTGCTGCTGAGCTGGGCTGGGCTCCTGGCACACAGGGAGCTCCTGGCAACCAAGAACACCTTCAAAGACACAGCTCTGCCCAGGAGCAGCTCCTCTGCACAGCCCAGCAGGGCTGAGGGCACTACCAGGGCAGTTCAGGGACACCAACAGGGCACACACAGAGCTGAAAGGGGCTCAGCACTGGCAGGAGGGCTGAGAGCTCCCTGCAGGAGGAATCTTGGCAGGGCTGCACATGGTGAGTCTGTGGCTGCAGGGCAGTGCAGGGGCAGCTCCTGGAGGCATCTGCTCAAGCTGGCCCAGCCCCAGCTGATGGGATGGGTGAGGAGAGGCTGTTTTGGGGCAGTTGGGAAGAGCTGTGAAGCCGGGGGTGCAGCCAGGGGTGCCCAGGGCTGTGGGCCGGACCGGGGAGCTGCTCCCAGGGTTTGGGCAGGAGGGTTCTGGCCAAGGAGCAAACCTGGCAGGGCAGGGAGGATCTTTTCCTCTCTCACTGTTGAGGCTCAGACCTCCTCTCAGCTCCACACCACTACAGGATATTTAATGGAGAATTTTTGGCACAGCTCAGAACAGACAGGGGCTCCAGGAAGGGAATTAGTCCTGCTGTGTGTTTGCTGCTTAGGCATTGCAGCACAGACATTGTTCTCTCAGCTCAGGAGGCTGCACTGAAATTCCAAACCTTTTACTCTCCGAGGTGAATATTTCAGGCTGTGTCAGAAATGAGCCCAGGATCCTGGGCAGTGCTGAGCCTTCCCCTGGGGGTGGGCACTGTCCTGGGCCAGCCCTTGGCTTCCCTGCAGGAGGGCTCCTGTCCTGCTCTGTCCAGCACAGCTGCACCTCTGGGCTGGCACAGGGGACTCTGCACAGAGCTGTGCAGTTGAAAGCAACATTGTCCTGCTCTCAGCACTGCACAGGTATTTGTGGGTGAGTTTTTCAATATTTCAATATTTATTTGTGTGAAATCAAAGTGAATGCAGCACAAGGGAAAGAAGAGAGCAGATGGGAAACAGGCTGAAGGACTCTGTAGCTCTCTCTTCTTTAAACTAGAGAGAGCTGAGCCCTTTTGTCTCTTGTCTTTTCTCAAGGCTCTCACATTTTCAGCCATAAAAATGGGAATTTTTACTCCTAAAAAGAAAATTCTGCAGATTTCATGGTGGAACATATGTAACAGAGAAAAATTATTCTAAGGATATTAGAAGCCACTATTCTGCATTCCACACTCTTGTGAGCAGGGAAGTCAGAGATGAAGCTTTTCCATTAAAGGTGGGTCACATCTGACACCCGTGTGATCATGAGAGCTGTCACAAACCAGCTCCCTGTCCCCACTGCAACAGAGCAAAGCTGAGCCCTTGGCAGCACAAGGGCAGAGCTCCTGCTGCTCAAACCACTCTGAGCCAGAATTAGGGCAATACAATTGATTTGGGGGGATTACTGTGAAAGATGGAATATCTCTGCTGAGAGGGGTCTCTCTTAATTGTTCCCCGTCTTTACCTTTTCTGAACAGACCCTGCGCCAAGGAAGAACCAATGCCCAACAGCAGCTCCATGGCCCAGTTCCTGCTGCTGGCATTCTCAGACAGGCGGGAGCTGCAGCTGCTGCACTTCTGGCTCTTCCTGGGCATCTCCCTGGCTGCCCTCCTGGGCAACGGCCTCATCCTCAGCGCCGTAGCCTGCGACCAGCACCTGCACACCCCCAGGGACTTCTTCCTGCTGC
>NW_020959122.1:6144-10538 GCF_003031625.1 Empidonax traillii | reverse complement strand
ATCACCTCTCTCTGGGCAAGATACTCATCAACAGGAGGAAAAATTAAATCTCTGGCCCAGCTCATGAAAAGTCATGGGCACGTGCACATATCACTTTGGGATAGCATTATATTCATGTAAATTGTTGTATAACAAAAAGTTTCCATGATAGGGGCACATCCTATCTGTCTGTGTGTGTGTCCATCTCTAAGTGACCTTGCCCTTTTCCAACCAGTAGAGAGATTACTTAAATGTAGGGAAAAATTCATTTTACGTAGTCTGGAGATCTACTTTAGGATGAGAAGAGCTGAGCAAACAAGCCCTTGTTAACTACCACGTACCTAAAAGGTAAAAGGTGTTTCCGTTTTATCAGATGAATCTCATCCGTTATGTCAGCCACTCAGATGCTGTCCTCCACTTGCCTTTTTCACATGATCTTCAATAAACACAAGGCAGCTGCACCTTTTATTCTTTAAGGGCTAAAATTCCTTAGATTATCCTGTGTTTACTGTAAGGTACCGCTGAGGAGGAACATGCAGCAGGACCATTATTGCAAGCAACTGATTTCAGCTACCTTTGAGCTGCAAGCAACTTATTTCAGCTACCTTTGAGCTGCAAGCAACTTGTTTGTGCATCATAACCCCAAATCTTGTGGGTCACACGTGGTATGTTTTTGCCCTTTGGATTCAGCTGAGTTTTGGGACATGAGTTTAATCATTGCTCTGAATCTGTCAGAACTGTGAATATGAATTGCCTGCATATGAATAATTTTCTGGATGTGGCTTTCAATCCTGTTTGGTCACTTGGGTGGATGGCACATGTAGCGTGGGGGGGGAATTCATCTGAGAGGATATGGCTGTGGGCAGTGCAGGTGCACATCTGAGCAAGCCAGGCTAGACTCCCCTTACAAATGAAAGAACAGCCAGCTGAGACTGCCAGTGCAGTCTAGATTAGGATCACTCTCGTCCCAGAGTAGCTGTCTGCCTTTGGTCAGATAAATCTCACCCAGGCTCCACTGACTGTACTGATGATGTTCCCATTGAGTGTAACTGGAGCTGCCTACCATTGACATCTGCATCTGAGACAGAGTCAGGTGTGAGGAACTGTAGCCCAGTATCTCAGTTAAGCAGTCAAAGCATAGCCAAGAATGGGAATTTGGGATGAATAATATGAATGTCATTTGCCACTTGCCTCCCACCATGGGGTCTTGCCACATATAGCTACCTCCTGTGCCCTCTGTGGTTTGTAGGGAAAGATACTCCACCTGCTAGAAGAAAAATTGGGCGTAATCCAAGTTCCAAACAAATCTGTTATTATTGGGTAGTTTTTAAAAATAATCCTCTTTTAAAGAAGAAAAGTCTCTGATTACCAGGTCCTGGTAAACGTAGGCAAAGTGAAGGTGCTGACACTAAAGTATAATTTCCAGAAATTCCTAAATAAATTGCAGGGTTCTGAGAAGTCATCCTGCAATGTGATGAGGAGATCTCCCATTTTGACAGAAAAGCAACCTTAGCATTTTTAAGGAAGTGTCATAAAAAATGATGCAAATAGCAAAGGACACTTTAGAAATGTTGAGAGTTTTGCTAGTACTCTATCTGCAGATGAGAAAAAGAGAATATTGGTGGCTTCAAGAATGAGGTTCTGTGTGTGACTAAACCAATTCCAGCAGAAAAAAGTGATCTTCTCCCATACTTCACTAAGATTTAATGCATGGAAATATTCTTTGACTTTTTATTTTTTATTTTTGTAAAAGGAACAGGAAAAGGCTTGCTTGACCTTTGGAAAGTCATTAATCCTCTACAGTATTCTTACACATATAATGACATTTTGCCCTAAGGGCATGAATATACCACAGGGACTCCTTTGAACTGTTTCAGGGACAGTTGGAGATGAAGAGTTATTTTCTCCAATTGAAGTAGTTTAAAATACAGCTGACCAGGCGAAAGAGATCTCCTGTTTAAAAATATCCCAGAACTTGTATTTCAATGTGATCTGTTACTAAGTGGTGTTGTCAATAGATCAGAAAACCTCTTTTTAATTGAAAATGAGAATCCTGGGGTTTGATTAAAGTAACTGCACAGACCCAGCTAATGAGTGAACAGCTGCAAGTGAGGTGCTTGTCCAATAAAAACAGAAAAAGTTCCAAAAGTGATGTTCCCGAAGACTTGTTGTCCAGCTGAGTGCTTCTGCTAAGCAGAGTAGCTGCAGTGTCTAGCATGCAGTTGTATGCTGTGGGAAATAAGGAAGACCCTGAAAATCATTTACTGATGGTGTACCATCCACAATATTTAAAAGAGAGAGTCCTGGACTTACTATTTTTCCCTCTTTCCTCACTGTTGAAAATCAAGTTACTCATCTAATTTTTTTTTTTTTTTTGTGAGAGTTTGCAACTAATTGAAGACTGTTTGTCAAGCTCAAAATCAGAAAGGACTTACTGCAGAACACTGGTAAACATGTGTGAAATATATGGAACTACTGACCTGCTCTCAATGGAAGCCATGAGTCTTTACCCTTGACAGACACAACAGACCTCCCCATCAAACCTGGAATTCTTTCAAGTCCTCCTAGATATGCCCAACATGAAGGAACAGCTCCTAAGTTCTTATACAAAGAGTCTGAACACAGACAACGAATGAGATACAGAGACAATCACAGTTGCGTATTTTCAGTGTTAAAGCTGTCAAAAATTTTTCCAAGAAGCTCACTATGTGAAGTTGAAAAGGTTTCCGCTGGGGCACACCATCAAATTAGAAACATTCTGTATGAAGGAGCTGATATAGCTCCACATTTCAGAGGAGAAAATTTTGCCTCAAAATTGATGGTATTTCACTGTAATTATCTCATGCTGGTTCTAATCTGAACACCTAACTAATAACCTAAACAAGTAGCCATAATTTTTCTTTAGCATAATGTAGTATTTGGACACAGCAAACCAAAACATTTTAACATAATCATTCCACTACTGAAATAAATATGGGACATCCTATTTGTGATCTAACCTGAACTGCTGCCTTTCTGAACAGCACTTCTGAAATGCTGGCATTCTGATTGACAGAAATAAATTGCCACGCTCCTTCAAAATGTAAGGCTAAAGAGGAAGAGTCACAAAAATGCTGGTGAACTGTCTCAGTGGTGAAGTGCACTGATTTGCTTCAGGTTGTTTTGTGAAACTTCTTCCACAGCTGCAATCTCAGTATGAATGGGTAGTCATATGCAGTTTGAATCTAGGTCTTATGCACGAAGATCTAAGATTCATGGCCTGTGTTGGTTGTTTTGTTTTTGTCAGGGTTTTTAGGTTAAGTCTTTTTTTAAGTAGATTTAGAGAAAATGGTAATAGTGGGAATTCTCTATGATGTGCATATAGACTGGATCAATATTTTATGAAGAGCATAAAAGTTTTTGGACACAATAAATCATTGTTCCCTTGAATAACTGGTCTTTGTGCACTCGAGATAGGCTGCCATTCTGAATTTGGTTTTGAAGGACCAAATCTAAGACATAGGAAAGGAAAGTCAGTCTGTAAGAGTGCTCATAACAGGATTAGATACACCACAGAAGAGAGGTCAAATACAACATATATGGAACTATATAAAAATCAGACAGAATAAAAACAATAATAAAAACAAAGTCTACCAAACAATAAACCTCTAAGCAATCTGATGTCTGTTCAAAAGTACTTGTAGAATGTCGGAGTTGGTTAGAAAAGGGCAGCCAGCCAGCTCAGCGTGGGGTAGACAAAGCTGAATCAAACTTTATTAAAATGGAGGAACTTTATAGGGATTGGGGAGGAAGGTTCAGGAATTTGGGAGGAGCATGCTAATCCTCCAACCAGGATTGGGTATGGGAAAATACATAAACATAGGGAACATATACATATGCATAATGGGGATAGATAGCAACAAGGAAAACAGGGATTGGTTGAGCTGCTGCGGGTCCACGAACTGTCCAATGGCAGCTGACACCAGTTCTTGAGCATGATGACAGCTCGAGCTGCAGCTCAGGGACAACATTACATCCAAAAATCCTTTACAGCACAAGTTGTTTTACCACCATGATTATACTCTTTATAATCATGAAAACCACTTCCAACATATCACCCTTTCTTGTTTTAAAACTTAAATTGAAAGAATATTTTATATATTACAGTAGTCAACATTAATGATAAATCAAGTAAGAAATTATTGTGATTTAAATTAGATGAAATAAATTACAATAATTATATAGATTATTACATTAGAAGTTAGATTACAAAATATAAGACACATATAAATGCATATGAAAATATATAATGTGTAATTAAAGATTTTTATAGTCAAATGATGATAACACGTAAGAGGAATTAGTTAATAAATAAGAGGGGAAATTATAAGGAATAGTAATAATAGGAATTAAAGAATGAATAGGAATTAAACTAC
>NW_020959122.1:0-2629 GCF_003031625.1 Empidonax traillii | reverse complement strand
GAGGAGCATGCTAATCCTCCAACCAGGATTGGGTATGGGAAAATACATAAACATAGGGAACATATACATATGCATAACGGGGATAGATAGCAACAAGGAAAACAGGGATTGGTTGAGCTGCTGCGGGTCCACGAACTGTCCAATGGCAGCTGACACCAGTTCTTGAGCATGATGACAGCTCAAGCTGCAACTCAGGGACAACATTACATCCAAAAATCCTTTACAGCACAAGTTGTTTTACCACCATGATTATACTCTTTATAATCATGAAAACCACTTCCAACAGTAGAAGCACAGGTAAATTCTCTGCCACAAATCAAAAAGAAAACAAAGCAGTCTCGCACAAGTGCTGAACAGCTTCATAGGAAACAAAACAGTGCAAATGAACTAACTGGTGACTTCAAGACTGGAGGTGGTCTGGACTGCAGTGAGCACACACTACTGGAGTTCAGGGATATGGGTCAGGCAAAGAGTAAAGTCAGGGCCCTGAGTCTGGATAAGAAGTTGGCTGGATGGTTACATCCAGAGAGAAGAGAGCAATGGCTCAATGCCCAGATGGAGATCAGTGATGAGTGGTGTCCTTCAGGGGTCTGTATTAGGACCAACACTGTTAATGGCTTCATCAGTGGCATGGACAACGAGATCAAGTGCACTCTCAGCAAGTTTGCAGATGGTGTCCCATACCTGGAAATATTCAAGGTCTGGCTGGGTGGGGTTTTGAGCAACCTGATCTAGTTGAATAAGTCACTGTTCGTTGCAGAGAAGGTAAAATAAATGACATTTATACATCCCCTCCAACCCAAACCATTCTATAGTTCTAAGATTCTTTGAAAGGCAAGGATACTCTCCCATGGAAAAGGTTGGCACTTAAAAAAGGTTAATCTAACTGAATGAGAAGTCAGGGCATTCAAAAAGTAAGTAGGAAATCAAAAGAGCTAAAAAAGATTATCTGGAGACCATCTTGCAAATCATGTTTCATTCTGAGATAAAATCTTTATTTAAATACAAGAAAAAAGGAAACAAGCTTGAAAATTGCTGGGCTTGCTTGGTGGTGTCAGAGGGGCACTGAAAATTGATAAGGCTAGGGCAGAGAACCTCAATAAATTCTTCACTGTGAAAGTTGCTGTGGAAGTTCCTGTATTCCTGTACTCAATATATTCTTCATAGCAGATCAGTCAGAGGAGCTTCACTTAGGTAAATACACATAAAGTATTAGACCAAAAATCTATGTCACACTTTCCAGCATGAGTCTTATTTACAGGGAGGACTTCTATTACCAGTAAGCTGTAAGAGTTTGAAGGAAAGAAGAAGATTATGGAGTGCACAGACTGCTGGGAAAAGGTGAGAAATTCTCTTGGAAAGGGGAATCCTGCCTCACCAATCTATTGCTGCTGTATGGTTGCAACAAGTCTATAAGTGGAGATGCAGTAAACATAAGAAATGTGGGTTTTTAAAAGACCTTTGACAAGTTTCCACAGCAATTTTTTTTAAGGTTATGAAGTTGTTATGAGTTTGGCAGAAAGGTCCTTCTATGAATTTACAGTCAATTAAAAGTCCAGAAGAGCTGAATAGAGCTTAGTGGTTTTCAGGCTGGATAAGATTCAGTAGTGGATCCTACTGTGGATAAGTGTTGAGACCAGCTTTATCTGATATCTCATCAGTGACCCAAAAGGAATATGTGGTGAAATCTTGAAATGTGAGGATGGCATTGACATCTTTTGGGTAACCAAAAGCTGCATCAATGACAAGAGATTACATCAGATTACTTCAAAAAATAGAGTGCTCAAAAACGTGACAGATGAGGATTGGTATAGATAAACATAAGTCAATGTAACCAAAGAAAAAGAATGTAAACAAAGCTTGCATACTGCTGAACTCTGAAAAAAAAAAAAATCACACATGCTGAGGAAAAGGTAAATGCAGGACTGCTGTTCCCCAAATCCTATAACACTAGAACCAGAGAGCACTTGCTGAAACTAGCAGGAGACTGACTTAAAAAAGGTTTTGAAAAAGTACTTCTGTGACTCACTGCTACAGGAGATTTTAGAGGCAAACTACACCAGAATATTAAAAGAATGCAAATGAATGGACTATGGATCCAAAACAAATGCTAAATGAAGAAGATGGAGATGGACCCATTAACATGCCAGCAGAACCATTTTAAGTGCTGATGGAATCCATGGACAGAGGCCAGGCTTTTCCTCAAACAGTACCTCTTTCTGCAGTGGCACACACAGATCTGGTATTGACCTAAACCTCTATGATTGGCATTTCTTACATTCTGAGTTCTCATAGTCCAGTATTTTAAGGATTTACTAACCCCAAGAAGAGTAGTTCAAAAGGTGGGCATATGGATGAGGGAAAAGAAGCTAAGTGCTCCTTAGGCAGCAGGGGGGAAAAGCTGAACTCTGAAAATGTAAAATACCAATAAGTACATTAAAGATACTCATCTAATTACACATTGTCTCTAAAATTTTTACACCAAGGCACTACTTGAAGGATAGAAAATCTGTTATGTGATGTCTCTTCATGTTCTCTCTCTGTCTTTTATCTCAATGTTAAGTCATGTAATTACTGACCACTTCAAAAGCTAAACTTTCTGAATAATTCATACAATACAGCAACATGA
>NW_020959121.1:8440-10540 GCF_003031625.1 Empidonax traillii | reverse complement strand
GGGTAATCAGGCATTGGAACAGCCTACCCAGAGAGGTGGTGGATTCACCATCCCTGGAGGTTTTTAAGCAGAGATTGGATGTGGCCCTTAGTGCCATGATATAGTAATTGGAGTTGGATCAGGGGTTGGACTTGATGATCTTGGAGGTCTTTTCCAACCCAATCTATTCTATGATTCTATGATTCTATGATTCTATGATAATGAGAGGTCTTCCAAACTGCAGGAAACTCTTCATGGCAGCAGACTATGGAGTGCACAGCTTCCAAAGGGTTGTGGAGGGTGATTAGCATGGCTACTGTGTGTTAATTGCCTAATTCAAATTTATTGCTGTGTGCTTGTAGTCCAGTCAGTTGACCTGTACTGCTCTGATCCCCAACAAGCTTTTAAGCTGTGTGTGGGATGATAAGCAGTGACTGAACCTGAGTTAATTGTGTACGTGCCTAATGTAATTGAACTCCTGCTTATGAAGAGGGTAGCTGATGTAAAGGAAAGAGTAAAGAGATGTTTCCCCCATATAGCTATTACGGTTTTTAGCATGACCTCTTATTAATGGTTGTCACCAACTTTGAAAGTTTGCATAATGCTTCAGTGAAGTGCAAAAGTTAATACTGGTTAAAAATCATACTCTTCGCTGTGACTTTAGCCTAGTTAATTGTAACATGTCCCTATGTGATCTTCAGTGGTCTTTCAGTTTGTTGTTTTATTTTCAGTGATAAATGGCTATTTTTCCAAAGGCTTATGGCCTTTATCAATAGCAGTGGTTACCAGCCTTTTGATCCCCGTCCTGCTTCAAATTTCACAGAACAATTTTATCGCTCTCCCGTTTTTGTTTGCAGACCTTTGAAAATCTAGAATATTTATTTTGGTTTTCATGATTGAACGGGAATTGGAGATACATTGCTATCATAATTAAAGTAAAAATCCTGTTGTCATCTTCATATGCAAATTAAAGAAATTATGTGTTCTGTCTTCTCAGATTTTGGTTGAAATGCACCCTGGTGTAACATACAGTAGTTACTTTTTGGAAATGTTCTTGGTTTGTTGTTTTTTTTTTGTGCATTCCAGAAGGTCAAGGTATTTTGCTTTGATTGTTGCTTTTACCATACTGCTCTTGCAACTTTCCCTGTATTCCTGATTTACACATCCTGGCTACTATCTTTCTTATTTTCCTAGGGTAAAATTGCTAAGAAGCATTTTACTCACTAAAATTGAGGCTAAGAGTAGCCTGTAAATAGACTACTGTGAAAACTGCACGCTTCTAGTTTTCCTTGTAAGGATTGGGTTTAGACTGTTATTCTCAAATAATAACAGCAGTTGTCACATTTCTAGCTTTCACTTTTGCAGTGTATGGGTAATTAAGATTAGGATGGTCCTTACTGACTGGGGGGAAAAAACCTGCAGTTCTTGGTAGCAAAGATGAAATTAGCTGTGATTAATGTTTCCCAACTCCAGTTGCAACAGTATTTAGGAACCACAGTTCTGTGTAATAACCAACACTATAATCTGATTCAGGTTTGCCAGCACTGCATTTTATAGGCTGGCAGATTTAATTAGTCTGTGGTTAGTTCGTGATGGTAAATAACACACAAACATTGCAAATGCTATGTCAGTAATCTGTAAAAATTATGACTTGTTTTAATACCAGAGTGTTCCTGCTGGTGATCGTATGTGTCTGGTGTTGTCCGAATGAGAAAAATTGATATTAGCATGTAGCTGCTTTAGTTCAGACCCTGTATATTTAGTGCATTGTTGTATAATAAGGCTTGCACTGGTGAAACTGAGTCTTTGTGTTCACTGGCATTGATCTGAGCTCCGAGCTGAGATATAGTCTTTGCAACGAACCCTAAACTGAGCATTCTGATTTTTAAACTTGGGTTGCAGCCTGTGCCTTTGTCCCTTTAAGCAGACCAGCCAGCTTTGGTTAGATCATCTCATCAGCTGCTAACAAGAGTGGTTCTGTAGAGTGTGATTGCTGTTTTGTGATCTGACTTGAAGTGCTGCTATGCTTTTTACCAAAGTGAAGAACAGCTTACTAAATTACCTAGAAAAATTGGCCAAATGTTAAGTAAGTCATACTGGATGTCTTTGTATAGGTATGTA
>NW_020959121.1:3035-5541 GCF_003031625.1 Empidonax traillii | reverse complement strand
TTGCAACAAGGGAAAAAACTCTTTGGGGTATTAAAGAAAACTTTTGCTATGGGAGTACTCAAACAGTGAACAGTTTGCCACAGGGATTGTTGGGTTGTTAAATTGTTGGAAATCTTAGGAGATTTCCAAAACAGAACTGGATAAGATCATGAGAAGGCTAAACTAGTTTTGAAATAAACCAAGCTTTGAGCAGGAAGTTGGAAAAAAGGGACCTTCAGAGATATTTTTCAGTCACTTTCTTTTCTGCAATTCTGTGATGTCTAGTAATGGTGTAGTTGCTTCTCTGCCCAAATTTCATATTCTGAAGCACTTCACAGGCTATTTATTGAAAAATAAATAAAGTGTAGTTATTCCTGCTTGATTCTGCTGGCTCTTCAGTCATAAAGTGATAATGGGGGTAAAAACCAAAAGATACTTGATATATAGTTTCTTTCCTAATCCCACTAAGTAATGGTATCTAATAATACAGCTTTTTTAGCTAAAGTATGAATTTTTAAGCATTGTTCTTATTACAAGCAGATACAGAATATGGCAGTTATTTGTTGAAAAGACAACTTTAAAAAACATTCAGTAGGTACATCTGTTTCAAGCTGCCCTTCTAAGAAAAGAAAGAAAAATACACAATTTTATTGGGTTTGTTGAGCTTGGATGGGTGTAAAAAAGCCATTTAAGATTGTAGGTTCAGTATTTTCATACAGAATATGCCTAGGTTTGTGTTGGGTTTTTTTGTTTGTTGTTTGTTTATTTTGTTTTCTAAAAAATACTTCAGACAAGATTATTTTCCAGAGTTATGGCAGCTTGACTGTTGTCAGTTGATGTTTTGGAAGCAATTTATAAAGTTGCTTTGCATGAAACAGGAAATGTTATCACAGAGCGCATGGCAAGGATTACATTTTTGAGGTAAAATGTAGGGAAGAAAAGAGGCAAATCGTTTAGTGTGAATAAGAGAATGCAGTCAGTTCTTTGGTTGCATAGAGCTGTGGAATGCAAGTTCATAATAAAAGAAGGGCCAGTACAAACATTTTCCAGAGCTTCTGGTTTTCTTTTACCTCATACAAACTCCGAATGACAGCACTGAAGCGAACATTCACCAAAAGACCTCTTCCTTTTACTAATTGAAAAGAAATATTGTTGTTCTTGCCAGTTAACTGTAGGCATTGGAATTATTAATCTTCTTTATCTTCGCTAAAAGTCGGATTTAAAAACCAGGAAAACTCTTCAGTTGTAACATTAACCTTATTCAGTTCTGTATTTAGTGGTTACAGAAACTTTTCATGCTTTTGGTGATTATTTTTTCTTATTTCTTTCTGTGCTTTAAAAAAAGTTAATTTCTAAACAGACACTATGATACTAAAGAACTATAATGTATTATATTTCATTGTTAGCCTTTGCTGCTGAGCACAAATTGAAGATTGATACCTTTATGAGAAATAGGGAGTTGTTTAACCCTGCTAATAGATTTTGAGTTTTTGGAGCAAGGTCTCTTTATATGTGAGTGAATGGTTCTTACTTCTGGCATGAGAATATCCTGTTCTTGGTTGCTGTGAGTGTGTCTTAAAATATGTTTGTTTTTTTTTTTTTTATGATGAATTGGATAGTGTTGTATGAAGTATCTTCTGTAAAGTTTTAATGAGCTTAAAGATCTCATTTTACCATGTGCCTTCCCTCACCAACCAACAGTGGCTTGGTTGTGAAGTCTCCTGCCCCTGTAACATTAAAGATAATTCTAACTCAAAATTTACTAGCACAGCTGAACTCTTTTTACAAATTAAGTCTGAATTACAATACTACAATAAAATTAGTAGCAGGAAGTCATACAGTTATAGCACTGATATTTATTGCAAAACTGTCAGGTGCATTTGAATCATTGGTGTCTATTTGATAGAATGAGAGGCTTCTGAAACAATTTGTAGATTGTTGTGCCTCGACTTTGTTAAGAACAATGAACATTCGAGTGTTAGGGCACTAAAATAAATAATAAAAAATAAATAAAATAGTGAGTATTTCTTAACTTAGCTTTCTTTCAATGTGTTTTGGTGCAGTGGGGAGATCTGAAGATTAAGAGTGAAGGAGAGTAACTTGATAAGAATAGAAATGGAAGGGATCTAGGCAACCTCCTAGGTTCAGAAAGTGATCTTTAAATGTAACAATATTTTAATTTATTTTGCAAGGTTACCAAAATCTTCAACATCAAAGCGCTGTTAAAAGTTGAATAATTTCTAATCTGCCTTTAGGTCTATGTGAGGAAGATGTATGTTTCATCTCTGTCAGCCTCCTTCATATGGGCTGACTCCAATGGGATGAAGTTCAACAAGGGCAAGTGCCGGGTCCTGCACTTTGGCCACAACAACCCCCTGCAGCGCTACAGGCTGGGCACAGAGTGGCTGGAGAGCAGCCAGGCAGAAAGGGACCTGGGGGTGCTGATCGACAGGAGGCTGAACATGAGCCAGCAGTGTGCCCAGGTGGCCAAGAAGGCCAATGGCATCCTGGCCTGCATCAAGAACAG
>NW_020959121.1:0-2629 GCF_003031625.1 Empidonax traillii | reverse complement strand
CAATGGCATCCTGGCCTGCATCAAGAACAGTGTGGCCAGCAGGAGCAGGGAAGTGATCCTTCCCCTGTACTCTGCGTTGGTGAGGCCACACCTTGAGTATTGTGTTCAGCTCTGGGCCCCTCAGTTCAGGAAGGACATTGAGGGGCTGGAGCGGGTCCAGAGAAGAGCAACGAGGCTGGTGAAGGGACTCGAGCACAAGTCCTATGAGGAGAGGCTGAGGGAGCTGGGGTTGTTTAGTCTGGAGAAGAGAAGGCTTAGAGGTGACCTCATCACTCTCTTCAACTACCTGAAGGGAGGTTATAGCCAGATGGGGGTTGGTCTCTTCTCCCAGGCAACCGACAACAGGACAAGGGGACATGGGCTCAAGCTCTGCCAGGGGAGGTTTAGGTTAGATGTTAGGAAGAAATTCTTTACGGAGAGGGTAATCAAGCATTGGAACAGCCTACCCAGAGAGGTGGTGGATTCACCATCCCTGGAGGTTTTTAAAATGAGACTGGATGTGGCCCTTAGTGCCATGCTATAGTAATTGGAGTTGGATCAGGGGTTGGACTTGATGATCTTGGAGGTCTTTTCCAACCCAATCTATTCTATGATTCTATGATTCTATATTTTGCCTGTTTGCCTGTTCCTTTTTGCTGTTAGCCTGGGTCTTTGGGCTGTTGCCTCCTTTCAGCAGCGCCAGCTGTGGTGTGGAGTTCAGGCTGATGGGCTTAGCAGGACTTTTAGCTTTGTTCTGTCTGATGCTGGTTAGCCTCTTGAGTTAGTGAGGGTGGGGTACTGCTGCCTGAATGTGTCGAGTAGATAGCTGTAAAATCAATGACAGTAAATTCCACAGCAGGTTTCTTAGAATCACTGATAGGTTTCTATTTCCGGGAGGGAAAGCTTTGTTTGAGTTAGGTTTTTATGTAATCTGCTGTTGTACTTGATAGGTATTTAGAGAAAGTTATATGAATACCTAAAAGTAATATAAGAGGCGTTAATGAAGTCCGTATTTGCAAGAAACAGTTTGTGTTGTGGCTGTGTTGTGAATCACAATGACTTTGATTCTTCTTTCTTTCTCAGAATGTAATTTATTTCCCCCCCCCCCCTTAGGTGTTACTGTGACATGCTCCAAACGTACACAACGTATTGACTCACTTATTGCTCATTAGCAGCTGAAAATGGGGTTCATAATGGACACAAAGTAGAATGCTCTGATAACTCTCCAGTTCTGTTTCAGACATCTTTGCAACCTTAATAGAATGCCTTTGTGTGCATTAATTTCACAGTCTTTGAGCTACATTACCACACCAGTTTTTCTCCAGAGAACTGCTGTCTTGCCTGAGCAGAGATTGTTTGGAATTTGTAGTAAAGAAAACATTTCTGCATGACTGTACCTTCTTTTGTTTTAGGTGATGTAAGGAGTGTAGTGAATGAAACAAGAACGAAGGACTGTATGATAAATGTCAGAAGTGCATCATACAATAATACATTCTATAGAGAAAATTTGTATGATTCTAGACAAATAGCACTACTTAAAATCTTCTGTTTCATGTTTTCCTAGAAGCAAGCTAGAGATTCTGGGATGTGCTTTGCAAATTGTTGAGGATTCGATGTGCAATTGAAGTCAGGGATTGTTGAACGTAGTACTCAGTGTTCTGAAATGCTGGCCAATAGCTCTTCCCTCTTTTGGCACCCAAAAGTATGCTGGCTTGACAGATCTTTATCATTAATTTTTATATATAGGAAGGTATTAGTAATATTCTTCCACTGAGTAGACCTGTTTAGCAAATAACCTTATTAGTATTTCCAGTATTAATGGATGTTACAGTGAGGAGTACAGTAGCAGAGACTAAGGAAAGCACTACTTCTAGAGTGGGGAGTGACACATGTGCGGGAGATAGTCCCTAAAATCACAGTGAACAGTGGAAAAAGGCAAAGTATTCAGCCATCATTCTGAAAATCTTATCTTTTCTTGAGTAAACAGAGGCCCTGTGACCATGTAGCTCGTTGTGTTCCCACTGCTGATCCCTGGACTTCAGTAGTTCCTCCTGTTCTGATCCACAAAACCTAGATTGAGGTGCTGCAAAGGACTGATAAGGTCTGCTGTTCCTAAGGAAAGAACAGGAAGAAAAGAGGAGACTGCACCTTTAGGCAGGAAAGGGATGCTGTTCCATAGTAAGGGAGAAAGCAAGTGTTTTAGTGTTGGGACAGTGGGGAGTGATGCAGGTGTTAAGGTAGTGTCTTAAGACTACAGAGGGCTTCCCAGAATTGAGATGGAGGTCCCCAAGAGGCAGGATTGGTGCATTCAGGTTGAAATTTCCATATGCTCCAGTTTTAATGATATTGGATGTGCAAATGGAGTCTCTTTAATTCTCTTTGACTTTGATCCTTAATAATTCTTTGTTGCATTTTGAGTTTTTGTTTGGGAGGTTGTGTGACAAATGTATGGAGAATGAACTTGGAAATCATTCTTTTCCTTTTGATCATACTCAGTTCTCAGTAGATGGCGTTCTCAGCATAATGAAAATTCTCTAATGTCCTTTCTACAAAAGAGGTAAAACAAGAGAAGAAAAAAAAATCCTGTGGTGCTACTGTTGATTTAGATTATAGTAATGGTAACTTTTAGGAATGTATTTTGCCTCTATCT
>NW_020959120.1:0-10541 GCF_003031625.1 Empidonax traillii | reverse complement strand
AATTAAGATCAGAGCTTTCTTCAGACATTGAAAAACGTTTTAAAAAATATTTCCACCCACCATAAGCTTACTTACTTTCAGTCCCAGCTACAGAAATGGATCAGGAAAAGGTACAAAATCGTTTTTTAACTATTTTTTAACTCTATTAGGTACCCTACTAAAAACCCTCACAGTCCTAAGGAGGCCTAGAAAAATAGATTATTTGACTCGTACATTAGACAACCATAAAATATTTATGGATGAGAGACACTGACATTCATCAAGAGACTTAAAACAAGATAATCAAGTCAGGTAGTTTACAGAAGCCACCATTTGCTGTCTGGATCTCTAACCTACTTCGGAAACATTAAAAAACTATCCTTCATTTTGCCAGAGGAAGTAGGGTTTTTTTAAGAATTTAACAATCTCTATTTTGAAAAAAAAATATTTGGAGCATATAGAGTACATTATACACAAGGTAAACTATCTCTGAAAGCTTGCTAAACCAATTTTTCAATAAATTGAGCCCTACTGCTACATTACTCGGTCACATACGTTTGTTCTATTTTCCTTCAGAAACTGAAATCTTGGGAGAATTTCAATCTCTGTCTCTCTTTCAGTTTACACACAAGAAGAAAAAAAATAGCTGCTCTTAAATGTTCAAATTTCATTGAGTAATGGCAGGGTAGATTCCTGCTCAGTAAGACAGTAACCAGGGAATACAAAAGACATGTTCACAAATTCCCTCAGCAGATCCAGCACAACAAACAAATGCCTGCAGGTCTCCACCAACAAAAACAAAACAAAGCAAAAAAGGAGTAAATTAAGCTATGCTTAACTTGATTACATGTAGTAAAAAAGCATGGGTATTTCCTCCACCAAAAACATCGGGCATGCTGATAAACAGTAAGCAATGGCAACCAGCCAAAAAAAGGCATCGTAAATAGCATGAGTGTTTTTGCACTGTCAAAAGACAACAGTGAAATGAGTTGGACTGTGCCAACCCAGCTGGGAAGAGATTTTTACAGAAGCACATCCGTGGATTTTTGAGTTTATATTTTCAAACATGTACATATGAAAAGGTTAATATTCTTCTGTTTCTTCCTTTTGGAGGTCGTGAAGGGGGCAAAAATAAAGCACTCTGATACTATCACAGCCTACATGGATAAGCTATTTGATACTATGAAGCTGTCTGGAAAAAGACTAATTTTCCTTAACATAAATACCGAGGTCTGCTATGACCACTTCACACAACAAACCTTTCACGTTTTTTGAGATAAAATCCGAGGAAAAAGAAATAGTTGCTCTAAAAGTTGTAAGACCTTGAATGACTCTGTTAAAAAATAAGCATTAATCACTGTTTCAAGATAAACCTAAAAAAAACAAACCAAAAAAAACCAAAACAAACAAAAAAAAACCCACCCAAAACAAAAACAAAACAAACAAAAAAAACGCCCTTATTTTACGAAAATGCAGTTTTGTAGTCTTTGCAGATGAATGTGTTTGGGTTTGCACTTTGGTCTTTACTGTCTCCCAACACACACAGGAGCTTTACATCCCAGCAGCAGTTCCAAAATTAGTCCTTAAAACAGCATTTTGTCATTGCAACGTGTTCTGGCAAAAACAGAAAAGTTTCAATCTAATAACATATAATGTGTCAAGATATAACGACATTCATTAAACTTCTCCATAAAGTTTAATCATAGCAGAAACCTCATGCTACAGTTTCCATCAGTTCCTGTTCCGAACATTGTGCACTGACTGTCTCAATGGTATCTAACACACACTCACTCCTACCCCTACTGCACAACGGGGAAACAATGGACCTGAAAGACAACTGCACGTCATCAGGAGGACTGGGAAGAGCTGAGCTGTGAGACTGTTTTCCATTATATGGCAGGGCCAAAAATAATTCTGCATTTCACTGAGATGTCGCCAAGAGAAGAGACAGCACCCAATTCCCATGCAAGTAATGGCGTGTTATCTAACAGGGTAGACATTTCAAACTGGGGACTGCAAACACGCTGCTAGGTTGGTTTTTTTCCACTTCCTCCCCCTTTCACCGTGGCTGACACCGGCTGTGGGAAGGATGTGTGCACAGCTACATTCAGCACTGCCTCCAGCCCAGAATAAGTCCAGCCTGAGAAGCCATGCCAGGACACGTGTGGTGACAAGCTGGCAGGTCTGCTGAGCTTCCACCGTGCCACAACTGAAAGGCATGGGAGCGTGGCGACCCAAAGGCCTGGGGGTCAGTTCTCCCAAACGATGGCAAACACAGGAGAGGGAAAAAAAAAACCAAACGAGAAGATTCTCCCTTTGAGGAGGCTGATAGAAACCAACACATAGCACAGGTTTTATCCTTTTCTTATTGAAAGAAATGCCTCCACACAGCACATAGCCCTCTTCCTTCACCTCTAGGACTTAGGCAGCTTCATTTAGTTGATGCCTTGAAACTGGGCTTCATTCAGCACCTTAAAATCTGCTCACTCAGACCGCTCCTTCAGGTATTGGCAATGTTTTTAGCTAATAAGCACTTGCCTGTTAAGCTGAAGATAGAAGTACTTATAAAATGAATTACCTATCATTAGATACCTTGCTAGTTGAGCTGGTTTTCATTAACATTTGGAAGAAAGGCTTGGTAACAGCTCAGTGATTTTACCTGTTTCTGTGCAGTCTGTGCCTGCACGGAGAGCAGGGAGTGAGCACCAACAGCCCTGGGCACCTGCAGAGGCCACCTCTGGCCACCGGTGACCTTCACAGCGCAGGAGAGACTGAGCATCGGCACCACAGCCTGGAGAGAGCCAGTGGCACGTTCACCATGACAACCAGGATGAGGAGGTTTCCACCTGATGAAAGATTAATGCCATTGCAACTGTAATGGCCATTTACTTACCGCTGTGGTTTTACTCACTAGCACTTTAAGGAGAAACAGGAATCAAGTCTGACACAGAGGGGAGAAGAGAGGAGAGGAAGGGATGGAGAAGTGAGAGCTCAGGTTCTGCTTGCCGGAGGGGGGGTTGGGGGGGGACCAACCCAAAAGCTTGGTTTTGGTGAAATTAAAAATTAGAGGAAGTATTTGAACTTCTGTGTGCATCCATCTCAACACAATTGTTGGCTTCCAACAATTCCCTAGGCAATACAAGTCTACAAATCACATGTGTGCTTTGAAGCAAGCACTGAGTTTACAACACAGGCGGAAAACATCTTCAAAGTCTCAAATGAAAGGCTTGAGTTTTTCAGAGTTAAAGGAAAGTAAACATGCATAAAGAAGTCAACTTTTGTTCTGGAAGTCATGCTGTTTTCCTTTTGCAATGAAAAAAGGATCAATATTTTTTAAAATCTGAATAAATGCTCACATAAGCCCTGTAGTACCAGGCTCACAGCAACAACTATGACATTAATGGTGCTGGTTGGTATTTAAACAAGACTGGGCAGAACTTGTTTTTCATTTTCTTGTATTTAAGCCAAAGAGCTCTGAGGCTGGCATAGAAAGGCAGCATCTCAGTTTAACATATAAAAGTAAACTACTATCAAAGTAGTAATAACAACACAGTAGCCTCAAGAATTACAATATCAGGTAACAATGACTAAGATTTACCTGCAAAGTTTGGAGTGGGCTTATTTATTAGGTTTATTATTATTTATTTCAGCTTTGGCTAACTATTTTGAAGGCACTTGAAACTAGCCAATTCTACTGAATGTTGCTTAGAGTTCACTGCCATTTGAATTCAAATAGGAAAGAAACAATGAAGTATCTCCTCTTAGGAAGTATGTTAACCTTTACCATCCACAGTAACCCTCCTCCTCTTAACACAATGAGGAGGGATTAAAGAAAGAAACCCTTCCCAAACTGGACAGGGCTTCTGAGGAGCCACAGTTAACACCCCTGAGCACAAAGCATCTGTACAAATGCTGTATCCCATATCCTACCTAGTCATTCCAATACACTTTCCGTGTCTGCTGTGCAGCTCTCGCTTCACCACAGACAGATCCTCTGCCCACACAGAGCCAATTATGAATTTCTTAGTCACTAAGAAGTCATGCCAAGCAGAATTTACCCTCTAACTTTCTGCTAGGGTGGACGACTCAGCTTCTCTTTCGACATGGACACAGGCAGACAGTTTTGAACACTGCCAGTAATTACTGAGATCCTTTCACTGTGCTTCCTCAAGTCAAGAAACTTATTATATCTAGAAGTCAAAACTTATACGTAGCCTATGCAATATTTCATAAACACACGCATATATACACACATGTACATACACACGTTAAATATACACAACAAACATATTTTGAAAAATATCTCCCAAGTTGAGAATTCAGGTCTTAATCCAACTCAAGCAACAGCAGCATATGAGAAACCCTTTGTGGAAGGAGAGATCATCCCCCCACCCCGTATTCCTTCATCATCCTGGCATCTTTCTGACAGTTTGGGAAGCTGACCACAACTAGGAGTGGGACAACGGATTAGAAGTGGATCCACCTTCATCAGAGGCTCCTTACGCTCTTTAATCCAGAAGGGTTTTTGCAGGGGGGAGCAGGGGCAGTTTGCTGAGGACAGGATGTTTGGGGTTTCTTCTGCCAAGTCTCTTCTGGAACTTGGTGTCCCACAGAAGGGGTAGAGATGGCTGAAGGGAGAGTCTAGGGTATAAGCACTGTCATGTTTTAAGTGGTAGAAAAAGGCATTTGAAGCAGAAAACTGTTTTTCTGACCAAAGAAATCAAAGAACTGATTCTGTGAAAACAAGCAAACAACTGTGTTTACCATTCATACGCCATTTTTAGGACTCTATTAAAACAAGGGCTGTCCAGTACTCAAATTTGATCAGTCAATAGGCAAAACACATTTCAGCTGAGCTTTGTATCTTTCTGACACTTAAACCGCAGTGGAAAACAGAGCTGGGGTGAACTATTCCCAATAAATACCTTATTGTAAAACAAAATATTGTACACCCTTTTTCTGCATAAAAAAGTAACAGACACTGTTCTACCATAACATCTAGTAGTGAATTAGGGATTCCATCACTCTGCACATCTACTGTGTCACAACAGAGCAAGGATAGGACAGTACAGTGTATATATAGTCTACAGTATTCAAGGGAAAATTATATATTGTAGTTTCACTACATCACTGACACAACATACCATGACCATGCCAGAAAAACTAGCTTGGGCTGCTCCAGTGCGTGTACCAGTGCTGCTGTTCGTCAGGCTGGGAGGAGCAGCTCTGCAGGTGCTTTAGGCACTCAGGCTCCCCCCTCGGTCACGAGCAGCCAGTTCTGCACCAGACGCTCCCCACCCTCACAGGTTATAGGGCAAGATTGACAGACTGGTCCTTATGGCTGCCCTTCCCTAAAAGCAGACTCAGGTTTTATATGCCTTTTTAAAGATGTGAAAGCTCCCTGACCAGTATTTCTTCAGACACCCAGCACCAGACTCTCCTGAGGCTCACAGGGGGAAGTCCAAACACCAGCAAAATCCACTGAACTACCATAAATCTCATGCTAAGGGTTTTTTTTCTCAGAATAGCAGCTCAACCATTGCACAAGTCAGGTACCATGCAAAGCCACTGAAATGCAACTTCTGCTAGCATATGTTCCCAGAAACCCAAAGGCATTTCTTATAATTATTTTTAAAACAAGCATAGCAGCATAACTAACTCATTTTTACATCCTGTGCTATTTAAACCTAAGGCTATCGGTAAAGGCCAAATTGCTAGATCAGGAAAAAAATTGCAAAAGACACAATGCTTTTAACAACTATGCACCTGCTGAACTTCAATGACAAGTCAAGTCTTGCTTAGGCATGTATAAAGACTTAAGAGAGTGGTATGACTAACATGAATGAATACATTCATTGAGATGCACCAGGAGAGAGAGAGAGAGGAACTGTGTATTTTTTCTGTGATACCTTTAATAACCATCTTTTAGAGCAAGCCCAGCTTGCTCTAAAAAAAGAAGCGACAGAAATGCAAGCCACCTGGTTTGGCTGGATGCCTGCGTTGCAGGGCACTTGACCCCAGGACTTCCTGAGCTCCCTGCTATACTGGATCTCCAACAACAGCCTGGATGAGTAACAGCAGAACAGCACTGACACGCAGCAGCGGGGTTACAAACAACTTCCTCTGCCGAGACATCTCCTGCTGTAATTACAGCCGAGGTGAGCGGCGCGGGCAGGGAGGGCCGGGGGGGCAGGGCACGCCAGCGCCCTGGGGCCAGCACCACCTACCCTGTGTGCAGCCACTACCTACCCCAGATCAACCCTGCTCCTCTGCCTTTCCCCTCAATCAACCCAAACACTCTCTTCAGTGCAAGAAAAGGGGGAAAAAAAAATATTGGGAAGTGGAGCAAAACAAGATCATCTCACTGAGCTTTCTGGTTTACCTACAGGCTTCTTGCTCATCCTTAAAAAACAGAAACAACAAGAGCTTCCAGCCACAACAGCCAAGCAGCTTAATAATAGCAAATATCAAACAAACAACGTAAAATCAAATGAACAGCTTTGATGTCTGCAGCAGACTCTGCCTAAGCTTCTGGTCAGCAGCCTCCAACCTTTCCCCGTCATGGCTCATCATCTCCTTTCTGCATCATCACCTCTAGCTCCTCAAGCCTGAGTCTGCTCAGGGCAGCACTCAGCTCTCGAACTGAAAGTTACCTGCGTGTACTAGTTGTGCTTTTGCTTGGCTCAAAAAGGACCTGACACATAGGTTTGTGCAGAAGTGCATTGGTGACGTATCACATAAAACATGTAAGAACAACAAAAAGTTTTCCTCGTGACCTACCACACAGGTACAAAATAAAAAAGGGTGCAAAGGTACAAGGAGCACAACCACCAACCCTGTGACTCAGTGAAGGCAGTAAGGCAGTGGCCATGCAGGCATGCAGCCCATCCAGGCACAGAAGGGACAACCTTCAAAGGAGCCAGCTGGAGCCACTGCCCCCAGGTAAGAGCAATCTGTAGATATGCAAACTGCTATAGGAAATTAAAATACGTTTGCAGCTACAATTGAGCCTGAACTTCTGTTTTCAAAAGCTACCAGAAGTTGGTTGGGGATTTTTAATTTTTTGGGGGTCATTTTTTTGTGTTTGGGGTTTTTTTTAATCCGTATTCCTCCTGGAAATGAACCCACAAGCACACTTCAGTATAAATAATAATGGGGCAGTATCATTGTTATATGTTGAGCCCTAATAAATCTGGATAAGAGACTCACAAAGATGGTCTCCCCCTTGCTTCTGGCAGAGTTCAGCAGGTAATTCATAGTCATAGTCAATACTGTCCTTTATTCCCCATGCTAAAGAGAGAACAGCATTTTTCAAGATTTATTTGGGAGAAAGGAGGAGGAAGCAGTTTAATCATATAATTGTTAGACTGTAGCACGGAACAGACTGACCTCCCAGTCCTCCAATTATCTAACTAACCCTGCCAAGTTTAGAACTAGGTGTCTTCCAGTCTTTCTTACGAAAGTCGTGATTTTTCTCCCATAATACTGCAATCCCTTTTTTAATATAATGATATAATCAGAGCTCCACAGTTTTGCATAAATATAGCCTATTTTGTTCAAGCAAGATCTTGAAATATAATTGAAGTCCTAAGGGTGGCTGCAGCCAATTTGTTTTGATAATGCTTCCTGTTTATAACAATCCTAAATTTCACTACAGAGAGCAATGAGTTCATCATTAAGGCATGGAAGGAGGGAAGTAGAATGTTTACAGGATCCAATTCATTTTACCTGAGCTTAGAGACTTCATCACTCGGTAAACCTCAAGTAATACAATCTGCAAGTGCTTACAGAAAATGCAGACAGGGCATCTGTAACTGAAAAGTCTTCATGCAGACAAAAAAGTATCACCAATTTTCCAAACCTCATATTGTGACCATCCTCTGAACATGCTACAGAACACAGGAAAAAAAGAGAAAGATGAGAAGTTTCAGAAGGCAAAATACACACACTGAACACATTTAAAATTTGTTTTTGGGCTGAAGTAGTAGTTTCAAGGATTTCTCTCAGCAAAAACAACTGGACTATGTGAAAGCTATGCCATACCATCACAATTCTGTAACACTGCCTCAAACCCAGACTGACTTCCATCCTCAACCCAGAAGACAGAGGTCAGCCTCTACCTGGCAAGATGAATCACACTGTAAGAAATCAGTCAAATCAAAGGTGAGATCTCACAACACTTTGGAACAGGAAAGACAGAAGGACACAACAAAAAAGCTCAACACTTGAACAGAGCGCTCATGAATTTTCTGAACGTGTAAGTATTTTCCAGATAAAAACTCTCAACTTGTGCAGCTCAGTTTGAGACTCCCATCTGATTGACAGAAGAGGAGATAGCAGGAGGCAGTAGAAGTAGTCTTCAATTCAACTGGAATAACAATGACAGAGGGGAGAAGCGGAGAGTCTCTCTCACTTTTACCAACTACATGTCAAATCCAGGCCACTGCTTCTACTGCCAGACATTAGTCCACATTATATTATTCAGTTCTTTCATTATTAATGAGGCACAGCAAAAGAAGTCATGGCACAAACTCTGCTCTGCTGCCTTATCTATGGGGCCCTGCCTGCTGCCCACATGATTTGTTTGCCTTTGTATGGAAAATTTTTAAAACCTACCCAGAAAAAGAAAGCACAGCAGTCAACCTTGCACCTTGAGCACAATCCCTTCCTGCCTTCTCAACACTGTTTGCTTTCACCTAATGGCATATTTGAGAATAAACTTTTGTAGCTCGTAACATCATGCCTCGTTATTTCAGGGTGTGACCAGCAAGGTCTGATCCACTCCTGAGCTTCTTGGACTGCTGGTGGGAACATCCCACTGACTAGAAATAACACGATGCTTCCTCCCAGGAGAGGGAGCACTGGTGGCAGTGGGTAGGGAAGCAGGGCCCCCCAACTCACTCCTGATCCACAGTTTAGTGATGAACACATTCCACCAAGCCAGTCTAAGACTTTCCCTTGAGTTTTGCCAGGATGTAAAAAAAAAAAAAAAAAAAAAAAAAGTAGCAAAACCTCTTTAGCGCCACAGTTTAGGGAAGAAGAGAGGTTATACCGACATGCACAGAAACAAGAACTGTGAGACAGATCAGATAAAAGTTGATTTAAGATGTTGTAATATTGTTTTCCAAATCAGAAATACAATACAACCTTAGCAAGAAGGCAAGCTTAAGCCTCTATACATACTTTGATGTGTGACAACTTGCTCACACTATTGTTCTCTACAGAGAATTTCCAGCCTGTTTCTGTTCTGTCTTTTGTTGTACTAGTCCTGGCATTACTGCAGTTGTATTTTGACATGCATAGCTTCATATTAAACACTGCATTTTGAAAGCAGCTTGAAAAGCTTTCCATTCCCAGCAGAAGCACAACACAACATTACACTTTTGTACCTCTCAAACTGTACCTGTTTGGGAAAAGTTCACTCCCAGCTTAATAATATTTCGTGTAAGTGCATATGCTGCTTGCAATACCCCTCATTCTTAAAGATAACATCAGCTGTTGCCCCAGGTTTGTGTGCTATATTTCAATTTTGCACAGAGTGCACTACAAACCATAAAATTATTAATGATCAGTACATGCACAAATCTGCCTCCAGTTCTTTTATAACTACCTAGCTAACACAATCTAAACATGCACCTTTTCATCTATATAATATGAAAGTAAGCAGACACGAATCTTCACTGTTCCTGTTAAACACTGGGCTTCTCGTTCTTCAGTGCAGGATATTGTCATCAAACAGCAAATGCTCCCCAACATGCAGACACACATTTATGTCTCTTGAATATCATGAGACCTAAATATGCAATTAACTGTATTTCTAAGAATATGTAATTATTTTCTTTTTAAAATAAACCTGCTTTTATTTTTAAAAGCAATTATGTATTTATTAAGTATACACAAGAGGTGGGTCCTCCAAGCTTAAAGAAACAACAAAACAGTTGCATTTTTCTAAAGGCTCTAGGATTTTCAGCAGAATTGCAGCTTCAAGCAAGTGGTGAGCTGTAGAGGATGGGCCTAAACCAGCACTGATCAAAACAGCAAAAGATGTGGGAAAGCCCAAAAGCTCCCTTAAATCCCACCACTGCCATGCATAGCTGTGAAGGATTATCCACTGAGTATTCCCTTGTATCTACAGACTCTAGGATTGCTTTCATTGTTCAGTGCATGGTAATTTCCAGTTCCCACACAACTGCTTTACACCTGCTGCAATCACAAAGAGGGACTTGCAGAAAGGGGTGACATCAGCAGAAGGTCTCAAGAATCAGACCCTTCTTTTCTTGCATCTCTGCTCCTGTCTTCATCATAGTTTGTGCTACAAGAATCTGGAGCCCCAGATCAGTAACACAAACCACAAATACACCAACACAGAGACAAGTTTCCATATCATAACATCGTAACCATGCCAGGATGTCACACAGCGTGTCCAGTTAACATAAAACCAAGGGCATTTCCAGAAGAACAAAGGCAACCAAAGCCCTCCACCATATTGTACTTCCCAAGTTTGTCACAGAAAATTAGGAAGTGATAATACACCAGGAATAGTCACACAGGTCTGATTTCAT
>NW_020959119.1:8834-10543 GCF_003031625.1 Empidonax traillii | reverse complement strand
GGTGGAACAAAGGAGAGAAGGATCAGGAGGGCTTGGAGTCCTCTAGGAAGGACTTGCTTTTTCTTGAGGGGACTCATCTTGGGCTGTTCCTGTTGTGGAGTTGGCCCAATAGTGTAAAAGACTGAATGGACTTCTTCCTGAACTTCCACAGCTTGAGGAGTCGCATCTATCCATCGTCTTGGTACTTGCTTGGTGTCGTTGGGTGCTGCGTTTCTTTGTAGGACAGCACCTGAAGCTCTATCCATTGTGGCAGATGCTGCACGTTGCTCTATAGATACAGAACTTGATGCTTGGTTCTCTGAAGGGGTTGTTTTCAAGCTTTCAGTAGATGTAGAAATTGTCTTTTCAGGAGCAGCTTGGGGTTTGTTATTTATTGTTTCAGTTTGTGTGCTGGCAGGAACTGCAGGTACCTGTGTCTCTGCAGAGCTCTGCTCTCTGGAGGCAGGCTGCTGGAACGGAGCTTCTGGGGCTGAGTCACTCACCCCCCCTAGGAAGGAGGAGTTTGCCGGGACGTTGGAAGGAGGCGTGAATAATTTCTGTGTCTCCGCCCACTCTCGACTCCCCCCCCTTTCTCTGTTTAGTCCAGAAAAGTTTTCGCGCGGTTTTCTCGGTTCTTTGTTCTCTCTTTCGCCATCTTGGCCGCCCCGTGGTGTCCCCCCACCGTTCCTGTCTTTTGGGAATCAGGATTTGAGCTTCTTGTGGCTCCGATTTCTCCCGTTTTGTGTTTTTTTTCTGCTTGTTTTTTAATTGCGGGGAGAAAAGTTTGAAACTCCGTTTTGTCTTTTCCGTATTGGAGAGCTCGTTTCCCATTTTTGAAGGTAAAAAGGGGGGGTTGGGTACTCCCTCGCTATCCCCCAGGTGCTCCAAGCACCGGGCAGGTCCTGTAGCGGGGTCACAGCTGCGGGGCGGGGGGGCCCAGCGGGCGCGACGTCTCTGTGTTGGGCGCTGGCTGTCCCGGGACTGGTGTCCCACGGAGCTGGACGGAGGGGACTGTGTGAACGGGGTGTCCACGAAAAGCTGGAGTGAGTGAGGTCTTAGGGGCAGATTGGAGTCCAGAAACCCAATCCACCAGTAGCTCCAGTGAACAGAGACCTTTCTTAATGTAAGAAGGGTGAGTTCTGCCCCACGTTGGGCGCCACTTATCGCGAGGTGGGGGTGGTCCCCGTGACGGACCCGCTATCCCCCAGGCGGTGCTCCAAGCACCGGTCAGGTCCTGAAGCGGGGTCACAGCTGCGGGGTGGGGGGTGAGGTCTTAGGGGCAGATTGGACTCCGGAAACCCAATCCACCAGTAGCTCCAGTGAACAGAGACCTTTCTTAATATAAGGGTGGATTCTGCCCCACGTTGGGCGCCATCTCCAGCAGGTTTTGGGGGGGACCTGCGGGAAGACCTCCGGGCGCATTTTGCATTGGGGGACGGGACACACACACAAAAGATGTGACCCCCAAAATGGCAGTTTATTAACCAAGAAGACAGTTTATATACAGGGGAATACAGAAGGTTCTGGGACAGGGGTGGGTTCCTGCCAGGGAACATCGAATCCTGGGGGGTTCTGATAAGGGGGTTTGGAGAGATAGGTTGGAAGGATATGTCTATTTATTCAGGGGGAAGGGATAGTCAGGGGAAGAAGGGAAGGTGTGGTCTTGGGGGCCCAGGAGAGGGAAATCCTGCAGAGGTCTGTAAGGCTGGGGCTGCTCTGACCCCTTGTAG
>NW_020959119.1:0-2545 GCF_003031625.1 Empidonax traillii | reverse complement strand
AAAACCCTCGCCTCTCCCCCACCCCGTATCCAGGTAGCGCCCCGTGACCTTTGCCCCCTCCTTGACCCAAGGGGCCCAATTGACCCTGCTCTCTGTTCTCCCGCCTCAGAAAACACCATTCCTGAGCCCCCTCCCTCCCCACCTGCCGCATCAGCAGCTGCCGCTTCTGTCGGGGCCCTGTCACGAGCCCACGGCCTATCGCGACAGCAGCAGCCGGGACCCGGCGGAGCAACATGGCGGTGGTGGGGCCCACCCGGGGGAGCGGCCGCTTTAAGAGCTGGGCGGGGAGGGGCCTAAAGCGATAAAAACTTAAAGGGGCAATGCCCTTAAAGGGGCAACGTCATCGGGAGGGGCCACGATTAGCGACTACGGTTATTAAAGGGGCAATGCCTGAAGTGCGACCTCCTTAAAGGGGCAACACGTAAATGAGGGCTCTCCTTAAAGGAGCAATGTCTGAAATTGGGGGTCTTCCTTAAAGGGGCAACACATAAATGAGGGTTCCCCTTAAAGGAGCAATGTCGGAAATTGCGGATCTTACTTAAAGGAGTAACATCGGGGTGGGGTCCTCGTTAAAGGGGCAACTTTTGAGGGGGGACCTCTTTAAAAGGGCGACACTCTACTGACCCAACACCAGATTATTTTACCCAAAATCAGTTTAATTCCCCTTGGAATAGGGTGAGGGGGGGGTATAAAGTGGAGGAGGAGCTGCGACAACGTCACCCTGATGACATCACGCGCGGGGTCCGATGGTGAAGGGCGCAGCCGGCAGGGGGCGCTGCCGCTCCCCGCACAGCTCCAGCCAATGGGGGCGCACGAAGGTCAGCGAGGGGCGGAGCTCCAGTGCCTGAGGGTGGAGCCAAAGGTTAGGGGCAGGGCCAAGGGGAGAGGCCCCACCCCCACACGCAGTGGCCACACCCACCTCCTGGAAGGCCCCGCCCACCTCAACATCTCCCCAGGACCCACCTCCTCGAGGGCGGGGTCCCAGTCCTGGGCTGTCACCACGTGGGTCACCGAGTCATCCAGGGAGGGGGACAGAGTGCTGTGTGGAGCAGGGTGGACCAGTATGGACCAGTACAGACCAGTACTGACCCACACGGACCCCTATGAACTCCCCACTTCGGAACAAACCAGTATAACTCCAACAGACTCCCCCCAATCCCTCCCAGTAGCCCCTGAACCCCTCCCAGTGCCCCCCAGTGCCCCCAGTCTGACCCTCCGAAGGCGATCACGAGCCGTCTCAGCCGCCGCCCCTCCCCCTCCGGGAACTCCCCGTGCAGGAAGAAGGTTTTGTCCTCAAAAAAGTCTGTGGGGGGAGAGGGGGGGGGTCAGAAATTGGGGGGTCCCGTGGGGGTGCCAGGGGTGGGGGGAAGGGCACCCACCGGGCAGGGGGGGGATGGGCTCCTCGGGCCCCTCCTCCTCCTCCTCGCTGTTCTCCTCGGTGGAGCCTCCATAGGGGTCGTCCCTGGGGTGGGGGAGGGGTCAGGTGGGCGTGGCAATTATGACCTCACCCCTCCCCCAGCGCCCCAAATAAACTCACTCCTCCGATTGGCTGTCACTGTCACTGGACTCAGGGGGCGTGGCCGGGGCTGTGGCGGGTGGGGGAGGAGCAGGAGGTGCCCCCGCCATCTTTTTTGCGTTGGGGGATGGGCGGGGCCGTGGAGGGGGTGGGGCATCCTCAGGCTCCTCCTCCTCCTCTTCACTGCCCGAGGAGGCGGAGCCATCCAGGAGGTACCTGAGGGGGGAGGGACATGGAGGCCACGCCCACCATGGGTGTGTCCTCATTTTACCCCTCCCAAGCGTCCACAACCTCCCCCTGCCTTCCACCCACCCCGTGACCCACCCTGTGTCCAAGTACCCAGGTGTGGGGGCATCCCCACCAGGTACAGGTGTGTCCCCGCATCTGTGTCCTTGTCTCCAGGTGTACCCAGGTGTGTCCCCCCAGGTGTGTCCCTGTCCCCAGGTGTGTCCCCAGGTGTCCCCAGGTGTCCCTTACGGGCCGCAGGGCAGCCTCCTCTGCTCCCTCTGGCAGTCCCAGATCCAGTCGGGCCCCACCACGACCCCCCCGAGCTGCCGGGCCTGGGTGGCCTTGGGGGTCCTGGGGAAGGCGCACCTGTGTGAGGGAGGGGCGGGGTCAGGGGGGGTCACCTGGGCAGTGGGGGGGGGCTGGGGGAGGTCGGGGGGGTCCCTTACACCAGGTGGGTGCTGTCGGGGGTCCAGTCGGGCCGGTACTGGGCCCCCAAGGCCACGGCGGCCGCGCGGATCTGGCCCCTCAGAGGGTTCTGGAACCCGCTCAGCACCAGCACCACCCCCCCCAGCACGGGACCCCCGGGGCTCTGGGGGGGGCCGGGGGGGGCCTGGGGGGTCCCTGAGGCCCGGGGGGACCGGGGGGGCTTGGGCTGTTTGTGGGGGGTGGTGCCGTTGGTGCTGGGAGGGGGGCGGCGCTTGGGGGGCTGCGGGAGAGAAAGGGGGGTGCGTTAGGGGGGGGGCTGGAGGGGTTTGGGGGTCCCCCTGTATTTGGGGGCCCCCTCAGGGGGGTTTGGGTGGT
>NW_020959118.1:6170-10543 GCF_003031625.1 Empidonax traillii | reverse complement strand
ACTGTGCTCTGATTATTTCCAAGGGTGCCCCAAAAAACACTGCAGGGCACTGACTTCCTCCTCATCCTCATGGGATGCTGCCAGCACCAAGGTTGGAAGGAGGAAGAAGGGAAATGGAGAAGCAAGAGGCCTGGGAAAATTTGCAAGTTTTGCTCTTGATGTTTCAGGCAAATTAAACCCAAATAAACCCCAAAATAGAGAAAGCAATCCACAAGCCCACAGCTCCAGTCCCAACAAAGGCCTATTAGTTTTAACAGCACTAAAGTGACTCAATTAATGAAAAGCAAATAAAAAGAAGCAGCCCAGCTTGTTCTTTCAGAGTTCAAGACAGCAAAAGCACCAGCCTGCCCCAGACAAAACTCCAATTTTTTTCTTTTCTTCTTTTTCTTAAATGCATTTATTCATTAAGGTTCCCTTGTAGGTTGTGTAATGAGTCATTTCTTGCTTCCCTGTGAAGTGCAGAGGGATGGAGAGGAACAGGATTTAAACAGAGGATGGAGACACTCACAGAGCCTTTAGAAAAGCTTGAAAAGCTCTTGAAGGAATCACAGATAAAGCGAAGCAACTCCTCACATGGACTCCAAACCCTTTTCTTTATCACTGCAGCTTTCCCAGGGCCTAAGCCTGGCCAGCTCCTTGCTCACAGCCAGCACAGAAAGCCATCCCCTCTCCCCCCACCCAAAAATAATTTCCTGAGCCTCCTTCTTCCCCAGAAGAGCTTGAAAGGAGAAATCCAGAGCAGGAGGGGACGCTGCTCCTCCCAGGGACCTGGTGGCTCACAAGTGTGGACATGGCTATCTCTGCACCAGGGAAACATGATCAAGGGGGGATCACAGAAGTTGGTATCTTGGACAGCACGAGGCATTTTGTGCCTCTTACCCTGCAGCCAGAGAAGCCCCAACAGCTCAGAGTGAGCCACACGTGTCCATCTGCTCACAGAATAACACGGCCATGGAACAGTTTGGGTTGGAAGGGACCTTCAAGATCATTCTACGTGCAGGGGGACCTTCCACGAGATCAGGCTGTTCAGTGCCCCATCCAACCTGGTTTTCTGGTGGAGAGGAAGAGTCCTTCCAATCCATCAGGTCAGTAATGCCAAGCTCCACAAAAAGGCCAAGACCAAAACGCTGCCATCACCAGCTTTAACTCAGACTGCATCTGGAATATCCTGGTTTAAGTCCCAAAACTACTCTCAGGAGTTGCCCCTGGCTCTCCAGAACCTTCAGGTCCTCCCTTCATCAACATAAGTTTTGAGGAAGCAAAGCCAGCAGGGAGGTGTGACAGGAGCCTGCAGAGGGGCTGGACAACAGGAATGGCACACAACACTGTCAGTGCAGGAAACACAAATCCCAAAAAGGCACAACCTGAGCCCAAATCCACTGCTGTCACAGCTTCCCAGCAAGGACTCCACCTTGCTCTTGAGTAGAAAACAGAGAAGAGAAATTAGGAAGAAGGAGGTATTAGGAAGAAATCCTTCCCTGTGAGGGTGGGGAGACCCTGGCACAGGTTGCCCAGAGAAGCTGTGGCTGCCCCATCCCTGGAAGTGTCCAAGGCCAAGTTGGACGGGGCTTGGAGCAACCTGGGCGAGTGGAAGGTGTCCCTGCCCATGGCAGGGCTTGGAACGGGATGATCTTGAAGTTCCTTTCCAACCCAAACCATTCTGTGATCCCATTATTCTGTGAAGTTGCTGGAGTGATGGCCATGGTCATGTGAGATCTCCTCCCTTCCCTAGAATGGTGTCTCTCCCTTTTCTAACACTTTTTTTTTGAAGAAGAAGAAGAAGAAAAACATTTTAACAGGGGAAAAAAAAGGGAACAAAAGCAAAACTCAGAGAGATAAAAAACCCCCAGAAAATGCATGCAAAATAATTTAAAAAAAAACCACCGAAACACCTGAAGACACAATCCAGAGGAACTTTTCCACCGCCACCTAGACCCCTTCCAAAGGGTTCACATGCCAGTCTAACAATAAAGCTGTCATATGGGGTGATGTGATTTTAGTTTTCAAGCTGGAGGTTGCTATGGGAGGCTGTTCCCTGCAGCAGCGCTGCACTGCATTTGTAAAAGGCCTTCCCAGCACCAGACACTGATTTTTGAGTAGGAAAAAATGCACTATTTTTGGTTTTTTAAAAGGCCCATAAAAAGCAGTAGTACTGGGGGAAAAAAAAAATTAGAAAAAAAATGTAGATTAAAAAAACCCCAAAGAAATGAAAAATGAGGCTGTAATTCAGATGTCCATAGAAATGTGGTGCACTTAAACCCCTTTCCCAAAGCTAAAGCAACAGGAAAACCTCAGTTTTTCAAATCCATGAACATCAGCTGAGCTGGGGTTGCTGCATTTGCCAACACCAGGCTGGCTGGGATGTGGGAGAAGTTAAAGACAACGAGATCTCAGGTGCTGTACAGGTGAAGTGCAGCAATGAGAACAGTGACTGCCTTTAGATGTGCATTGAGATCTTGACTCTGATAAAAATGAAGCATCACTTCAAAACAGGTAGGGGAAGTTTACCCAGCTCTTTAGAATTAAAAAAAAAAAAATATATATATATATATATAAGGAGTTGTGCTAAGAATGAAATATATCTCTCTATATTTCTATATTTACACCCAGAGAGCTTTGCAAAGCTGGTCAAATACAAATGACTCTCTTAAAACTAACAAACAAGCAAACATAGAAGATATTTTCTTCAGCAAACTGCAAGATTTAGGAGACTGTTACAACCTGCAGGATTTACAGAGGAAACACCACAAGAAGGAGGATTCACCACAAGGACAGAGCCAGGGAGCAGCAGCAGGAGGAGATGCAGTCTCTTTCTACCTTTACACAGCGCACTGAAGACCAACAAATCCTGATTTAGAGAGGGCTTTTCATTCGCATTGCTAAAGCTTCCGGCCATTAAGTGCCTTAAATCTTTGCAGGTCAAGTAGAGGAGAGTTGGTGGGTGAGATGTATGGATTGGGATGAGGATCTGCAGAGCCAACACATGATAACTCTGTGGAGATGGGCCTGGAAAAGGTGAATGTCAAGACACAAAATTGCTGTGCTGGAACCTTGTTCTCCCCAACACCTCCCCACCCCTGTTTGGGTTCTTCCCCTGGTGGGGAATGTGAAGCTCGAGGGCAGATTTGGCTTCAGTGACCATGAAATGGCGGGGTTTAAGATCTTTAAAGCAGCCAGGTGAGAGCACAGCAAGCTCACTCTCCCTGGAATTTAGCAGAACAGATTTCAGCCTCCTCGGGGATCTGCTTTGTAGAGCCATGGGATAAACCCCTGGAGGGAAGAGGGGCCGAGGTTGATAAGGTTGATATTCCAGGATCACCGCCTCCAAACTCAAGAGTGGTGCATCCCAACAAAGATGACATTCAGGAAAAAATGCCAAGAGGCCTGTGAGGATGGACCAGGAGCTCCTGGACAAACCCAAACAGCAAAAGGAAGCCCAGCAGGGGTGGAAGAAGCCTGGGAGAAGGACAGAGAAATGGATCAGGTGAGAAAAGCCTGGCCAGGGGCACCAGGGACATCGAGAACAACAAGAAAAGCTCCCATCAACATCAAGAGCCAGGGGGCAAGAAACTCTCCAGACAGGGTCACAGACACGAATTTCTGTGATGTCAGAGTTTTCAGTCCCAGTTTGAACTGTGATGGAAGTTACACACAGGTGGAGTGTTGGGACAAAAGAAGGAAAAAGTGCTTTGAGTCTGATGTTCAGATAAGCAACTGAGATGCTGCAGGAGGGAAATTTCCAAAGCAGGAGCCAGCTTGGGCCCTGCACTCCGCTGATGAGCATTTCAAAGTGTCTGTGTCTGAGACAAAATCCCAGCGTGGACCAGGGAATCTTTTGCCAACAGAAGCTTTGCCAGAACATACAAACATCCCAAATGAAGCTCTTTATCAATAAGTTAGTGTTTGTTTTAGTGCCCAAACTCCAAGTCAGCAACAATCCAGAGCACACAGAACCAGGCAAGGTAAGAAACAAGACATTGGTACAGTGGCAGTACCAGGAACACACCATTCAATTCAAGTTATTATATTAATATAACTCTTTTGCGAAAACCAGACTAAACTATTGCAGAAGACCTTCCCCTCAGCTCAAGGCTTCAGAGCCCAGCCAGCCCACCCTTCACATCCCCAACACTCCTCCTCCTTCCCCAGCACTCTGTTAATAAACTCAGGGATGTCCTTCCCAGTGTCTCAATGCCCTGTCAGCAGAAATTCAAATCAATCCAGCCCTGGAAGCAGCTGCACCAAATAACTCAATCACGTTCATCATTTTAACTGATCCTATTTATGAATCAGGTCAAGCTTGAAATCTCCATTTACATTATCAGCCTTGGTGATATTAAGATAATCACGCAGAGGACTGATCAAAGGTTCCC
>NW_020959118.1:0-4889 GCF_003031625.1 Empidonax traillii | reverse complement strand
GATGTAAGATAATAAAACAGTTTTATGTGAGGAAAATAAAAATCTAGAACTATTTTAATTGAAGCTCTTCACTTCTGATACCAACTGTTATGAATGTAGACATAACTCTTTATTTATCTCATTGCAGCAAGAAAACTTTACACACACACACACAAAGAAAAATCACATGGGACAAAATCCAACAACAATCTCCCCCATTAACTCGAGAACGAGTTTCTATTGAATATTTCAAGTGTGATTACACTGAAATAAAATGGCACCGTGCCACAAAGTCCTGTAAATTATTCCCTCTCAATGACTCCCTTCCTCACAAAGATGCCAGGAGGCTGGAGGGGGAAAAATAAAGTGCTCCCAGATGGAAGTGAAAGGCAGCAAAGAAACCAGGAGGATCCTCCAGTTGACTGTGGTTGTCCCAAAGTGGAAAGGTGACCTTGGTGGTTGGTGTTGCATCTTCTAGCCAGGATCTGGCTAGGAGCAGCTTCTTCAAGTCCTTTGGGACTGGTGCCATCACCACCTGAGCCTGACCATGGAAATGAACAGAACCCACCCAGGATGAGCAAGCTGGTCTAGTGGAAGGTGTCCCTGCCCATGGCAAGGGGGTTGGAGTGAGGTGGTCTTGAAGGTCCCTTCCAATCCAAACCATCCTGTGATTCTGTGATCATGGGGGACACCAGGTGATGAGCAAAGAAGGAGACAACAAGCCCACGGTCCCCAAAATGCCAAGTCACTGCCTTCTTGAGGATGCAAGCTGATTTTTTTTTCCCTTATGCAAATGATCCAGGAAATTTAGCTCAATTATCTACTGGGTGACACCACTGGCACCTCAAAAAGAAACTCTGCCCCAGGCTAATACTTTCAGGTAAGCAATCTGATGCATAGCAAAGAAGACAGAATAATATCAAGATTATTGTAGGGTAGAATATAATTATTATAGATACAATAATGTAAAATTCACCACTCAGAGGGTGGTGAGGCCCTGGCACAGGTTGCCCAGAGAATTTGTGGCTGCCCCATCCCTGGAAGTGTTCAAGACCAGGTTGGATGGGGCTGGAAGCACCCTGGGATAATGGGAGGTTGAACTAGGATGATCTTTAGGTTCCTTCCAACCCAAACTATTCTAAATTTTTATGAAAATTATCAGATAAAATTGGTGGTGCAGTGTCATTTAGATCTTATTCCTTTTAATAGAGAGGGAGCTCACAAAGAGGTGAGAGATGAGCAGCAAAAATGCTCCTTGACCCAGTGGAGACTGGGGAGAAGGAAGGAGACACACTGAAGGAATGAGTTTGATTTGGAAAGGAAATGGGCACCAAACACAGCAGAAATGAACTCAATAAGGAACAGTTTAGAGAAGACATGTAGCATCTCTCTGCTTCCTACCACACACCAGGAAAAAACAGGAAATCTCCCTCAAAAAAAAAAAAAAAAAGTCAGGAAATACTCAAGAGATGTTTGCATTTTTTTGGAGTTACTGACCTGTAGCACAGGTTTTGGAGGCCAAGAACTCCAATATCCAAAGGCACAGGGAAACTTGTAACAAGACCAGCCAAAGTTGTTACAACTAAGTTGTGACAAGAAATGCTGAAGCCAGACTTAACGATTGACCATCAGGAGAAACCCAGGGGGAAATCACCACCACATCTGCATATCAGGACTCTGCCTTCTCCTCTTTTGAGCCTCTCACTACTGGTCACCATCCAAAAGAGAGATTCTTGAGCTAAATGAACCCTGTGCCTCTCTAGGCAATTCCTAGACTACTTATAATTAAAGGCACCATTAAGCCTTCAGAGAAGCAGATGCCAATCCATGTCAGAAGTTACACAGCTGAGCGGGGTCTAATTATGCTGCAGTCAAGGGATGCACCATATCCTGAACAGATGTCCTTTTATAGGGAGCTTTTTTCCATATCTTACAATCTTAAGATCATTTGAGATGGTTTCTGCCTGTATTATCCCTTGTTTAGGAAAGGCAAGACCGTCCCCACTTATCTGCCTGCAAGCCTAAGATGAGGTAAGTGGCAAACAGAATAAAAAGCACATCTAATCACTGGGAAGCAATTTAAAAAAAAAAAAATTTAAAAAATTTACATAGAGAAACAATCCCTTCCTTCCCGTTTCACACTTTTTTGGGGGTAGGGTGATATTGTGGGCTCCCTTTTTGCATGTTTATTCAGGGGCTGCACAGCCAAGCGACTGCACATTTTCAGGAATGGATGAGCTGGTAAATGCTACATCCCCAGTTCATCCATTCCCAAAAGACTTTTATAAACAATGTAAAAACAGTGATGAATTGCCATGGAAAGGGCTCTTCCACAACCTGGTCCAGGTGGCTGAACACCCCAAAATATCTTTGGGATTAAGGCTCTGATCAACTTCTCACTTCTCCATTTAAAAAAGAGAGTCCAAACTACAAATCGACTCGGGAAGAGCCATCACATAAGATCCTAAAAATATCGTCATCTAAACACAGGGAGGTCAAAAAATAAATTCCTAACTGCCTTCTCAACATAACGCAGAAAGCCAGTCTATTCTTGAGCACACACCAAGGCCAGTGAGTTTGGGGAAAAGACAGATGGGAGAACATGTAGGAGAATATGTTCTCTGAAGACTTCCACAAATAGGCTACCAAAAGTCAAGAGAGATGCTGTGTCACAAGGGATGCAGAAGTCACAGGAGATGCATTCCTTTGACATTCCTCACCAGGAGAACTTTCTGAGCAGGTGAAAGAGTCTGTACTGCTTGTTCCCATGGCGCTGCTTCCAGACACTTAGCCTATTCTTTTCCTACATTTTCAAACAAAATGGCCCCATGGTCATGGAGTGACAGATGCCACTTTGTCAGCCTTTCTCAGCAAAGTGGTGATGATCATCACAAAGAATTACAGAGATACAAGAACTATCAGTGATTTATGTTGACTTTTACGAATCCCATTCTCCTGCCATTTCAGCTGCTCCTGTAACTTCAAACTGTTGGGCAGCTCCATCAGATTGGAGAAAAAAGAAAAAGAAATTAAAATCCTAAACCATAATTATCAGCCTGAAAGTGGAGTGAGATAGTAAGGATAGGAACACTTTTCCTCTGGAGACAGACTGAGAGAGTTGGGGCTGTCCAGCCTGGAGAAGAGAAGACTCCAGGGAGACCTGAGAGCCCCTTCCAGTGCCTAAAGGGGCTCCAGGAGAGCTGGAGAGGGACTGGGGACAAGGGCATGGAGTGACAGGACAAGGGAGAACCCCCTTAAACTGAGGGAAGGTAGGTTCAGATCAGATATCAGGAAGAAATTCTTTACAATAAGGATGGTGAGAAACAGGCACAGATTGCTCCGAGAGGTTGTGGATACCCCACCCCTGGAAGTGTTCAAGGCCAGCTTGGATGGAGCCCTGACCAACCTGGGCTAGTGGAAGGTGTCCCTGCCCATGGCAGGGGGTTGGAACTGGATGATCTTTAAGACTCTTTCCAATCCAAACCACTCTGTGATTCCATGATTCAGCAATTGGGTTTCTCACACAGACATGGTCTGACAAGCACCAGAGTATCAGTGTTTTGCACCCCAAAAACCCCTTTGTGAGAAGCAGATGCCCCGCAACCAGAGGCCTGAGGACTGTGTTCTTGCTCCCCAAATATCCAGTGCCCAACTTTAATCCAGTTTAATTCCAGCATAAACCTGTTGTGTTCAACAAATGCGCCCACACTGCTCTCCCCTTGTTGAAGGAATTGGGACCATAATTAAGTAGAGCAAAGGGCAAACAGAAAAGTGCCACTTCAGTGAAAACAATGACCTGATTTTTGTCACTTTACTCCAAAAACTAGATCTCTGTATCATTCACTGCATGAATTTGCTTTCCTATTTCAAAGACTTTCACCATCTATCACACGGTCTTGTTTGCAGTCAAGTCAGAGCAGAATTGGTGGATGCCAACACAGCTGGATCTCAACAGCCCTTCCACTGAAGTGCAGTCTAAAAATTAAAGGGACTGCCAGAGATTACTAAGAAAAACACAGCAACACACCTGTAGGTTTCCAATCAGAAGCCATCTCATGGAGAGGGAAACAATTCCAGGTGCAGAGGAAGCAATGCAAAGGCAGAGTTTGCAATAATGCAGCGTCAAAGCAACTCACAGCTGCCTTTACTGCAATGACCCTAACTGGCATTTCCAGATGTGAGGCAGGAAAATAAGCTGACAGGAGCATTTTTGCCTATAACCCTAGAAAATATAGGTTAAAGAAGACACTGAGCTCTATACGAGGCATCAGCGAACAAAAAAAAAATTAAATTAGAAATGCATTCTCGTTTCTTTTTCATATCTTGAGCTGGTTAAAGCAATCCACGTCCTCCAGAGGCATTTATTTATCACCATCCTCAATTCTGAAAGCAAACTCCAAGTGATAATGCACAATCCTCCTACAAAACTGAACTGAGATGGATGGAGGATGAGAGGTATCATTTCAGACAGTTCACATTGCTCACACTACCAAGAACTGCATTCAGGCTGCAGGAAAGCTCATTGATAAATCGAGGGCAGTGGATGACAACAGAAGAGTTTACAAACAACGGAAAAATGAGCTAATTTGGGCATTCCGGTGGGGGGGAAAGAGCAAGCAGAGAGCAAGTTTGGGAATGCAAGAGCCTTCCTCACCCCAGCCACGGGCACACTCATCCTCAGAGGCCCAGAACAGCTTCTGGTGGAGCACACAGGCTTTGCATCAGTGCCATCAGTAGTAGCACCCAGTGTGGCAGGAGCCTCCTCCTTGGCAAAGTCATCCCCACCAACAGAAAAGAACAGTTTGGAGTCATCTCCTGCCTCCCAGATGGTTCATTCCTGTTAGAGGAGTCTGGGGAGCCAGGATCATCTCCCTCCAGCAGAGTGCAAAGGATTGCTGCCCTGAGCTGGC
>NW_020959117.1:9166-10546 GCF_003031625.1 Empidonax traillii | reverse complement strand
CCTTCCACTTCCCGTGTTACCGCTGGCTGGAGGGCTACGGCACCTGGGACCTGCCCGAGGGCACAGGTGACACCTTGGGGACACCCTGGGGACACCCTGGGGGGTGTGTGGGGGGGGTGTCATTGTCACCCCCCTCACCGTGACGGTGTCACCCCCCCCCCCCCCCCCCCCCCCCCCCCCCCCCCCCCCCCCCCCCCCCCCCCCCCCCCCCCCCCCCCCCCCCATCGCAGCCACCACCCCCGCCATGGAGCGGCACCCGCGGCTGCAGCGCCTGCGCCGGCGCCACCTGCGGGCACAGCGGAGGAAGTACAGGTGAGTGACGTCATTGTCACTGTCATTGTCGCTGTCATTGTCACCTCCTGGGGGTCATTGTCACCCTTATTGTCACCTGTGGGGGTCATTGTCATTGTCACCTGCGCCGGCGCCACCTGCGGGCACAGCGGAGGAAGTACAGGTGAGTGACGTCACTGTCATTGTCATTGTCATTGTCACCACCTGGGGGGGTCATTGTCACCGTTATTGTCACCTGTGGGGGGTCATTGTCATTGTCACCTGCGCCGGCGCCACCTGCGGGCAGAGCAGAGGAAGTACAGGTGAGTGACGTTGTCATTGTCACTGTTATTGTCGCTGTCACCCCCTGGCGGGGTCACTGTCACCGTTATTGTCACCTGTGGGGGGTCATTGTCACTGTCACCTGCGCCGGCGCCACCTGCGGGCACAGCGGAGGAAGTACAGGTGAGTGACGTTGTCATTGTCATTGTCACTGTCACTGTCATTGTCATCCCCTGGGGGGGTCATTGTCACCGTTATTGTCACCTGTGGGGGGTCATTGTCGTTGTCACCTGCGCCGGCGCCACCTGCGGGCACAGCAGAGGAAGTACAGGTGAGGGGACAGGGACATTGTCATTGTCACTGTTATTGTCATTGTCATTGTCATTGTCACCTCCTGGGGGTTTATTGACCCCAGGGGGGGTTTATTGTCCCCTGGGGGAATTTATTGACTCCAGGGGGTGTTTATTGACCCCAGGGGGGGTTTATTGTCCCCTGGGGGGGTTTATTGACCCCTGGGGGGGTTTATTGACCCCAGGGGGGGTTTATTGACCCCTGGGAGGGTTTATTGTCCCCTGGGGGAATTTATTGTCCCCTGGGGGAATTTATTGACCCCTGGGGGGGTTTATTGACCCCTGGGGGGGGTTTATTTATCCCTGGGGGAATTTATTGACCCCTGGGTGGGTTTATTGACCCCTGGGGGAATTTATTGACCCCTGGGGGGGTTTATTGACCCCTGGGGGGGTTTATTGATCCCTGTAGGGATTTATTGACCCCTGGGTGGGTTTATTGACCCCTGGGGGGGTTTATTGATCCCTGTAGGGATTTATT
>NW_020959117.1:0-1966 GCF_003031625.1 Empidonax traillii | reverse complement strand
CCCTGATTTTGGGGTGCCCCCCCAGGCCGGGAACGTGTACCTGGTGGATTATGGGGTGCTGGACGGGGTCCCCACCGCCCTCATCGACGGCCGCCCCACCTTCGTGGCCGCCCCCCTTTGCCTCCTGCACCAGAGGGAGGACGGCGAGATGAGACCCCTGGCCATCCAGGTGGGACCCCAAAACCCAGGGGGGGACCCCAAAAACCTGGCGGGGTGGGAGACTGGAACGGGGGGGGACCCCAAAAACCCGGGGGGAGGGGCCAGAAAGCAAAGGGGGACCCCAAAAATGAAGGTGAGATGAGACCCCCTGGCCGTCCAGGTGGGACCCCAAAACCCAGGGGGGGACCCCAAAAATTAAGGGGGGGGAGGCTGGAGTGGGGGGGACCCCAAAAACCCGGGGGGAGGGGCCAAAAAAACATGGAGGGGACCCCAAAACGGGGGGGGGGGGGAACACCCCAAAAAACAAGGGGTTACCCCAGGAGCGTCCTGGGGTGCCCCTCTGAGTGTTTTGGGGTCCCCCCAAGCCCAGGGACACCCCAATTTTGGGGTCCCCCCATTTTCTGAGCTTGGGGGACCCCAAAACCTCGGGGGGACCCCTTGAAACCTTTTTGGGGGGAGGGGGTTATGAGTCCCCGGGGCATTTTGGGGTCCCTCCAGGAGGGTCCTGGGGTGTCCCCCTGATGGTTTTGGGGTTCCCCCAAGCCCAGGGACACCCCAATTTTGGGGTCCCCCCATTTTCTGAGCTTGGGGGACCCCAAAATCTTGGGGGGGACCCCAAAATCTCTGGGGGGACCCCCTGAAAGCTTTTTGGGGGGAGGGGTTTATGAGTCCCGGGGGTGCCCCCAGGACCATTTTGGTGCCCCCAGGAGGGTCCTGGGGTGCCCCCCTGATGGTTTTGGGGTCCCCCCAAGCCCAGGGACACCCCAATTTTGGGGTCCCCCCATTTTCTGAGCTTGGGGGGCCCCAAAATCTCGGGGGGGACCCCAAAATCTCAGGGGGTACTCCTTGAAAGCTTTTTGGGGGGAGGGGTTTATGAGTCCCGGGGGTGCCCCCAGGACCATTTTGGTGCCCCCAGGAGGGTCCTGGGGTGCCCCTCTGAGTGTTTTGGGGTCCCCCCAAGCCCAGGGACACCCCAATTTTGGGGTCCCACAATTTTCTGACCCCCATTTAGGGGGGAGTGAAGCCTTTTTTTGTGGGGGGGAAGGGGGTTATGAGTCCCGGGGGTGCCCCCAGGACCATTTTGGTGCCCCCAGGAGGGTCCTGGGGTGCCCCTCTGAGTGTTTTGGGGTCCCCCCAAGCCCAGGGACACCCCAATTTTGGGGTCCCCCCGATTTTCTTAGCAGGGGGGACCCCAAAACCTCGGGGGGACCCCTTGAAACCTTTTTGGGGGGAGGGGGTTGTGAGGTCCAGGGCATTTTGGTGCCCCCAGGAGGGTCCTGGGGTGCCCCCCTGATGGTTTTGGGGTCCCCCCAAGCTCAGGGACACCCCAATTTTGGGGTCCCACTATTTTCTGGGCTTGGGGGACCCCAAAATCTCGGGGGGGACCCCCTGAAAGCTTTTTGGGGGGAGGGGGTTATGAGTCCCGGGGGTGCCCCCAGGACCATTTTGGTGCCCCCAGGAGGGTCCTGGGGTGCCCCCCTGATGGTTTTGGGGTCCCCCCAAGCCCAGGGACACCCCAATTTTGGGGTCCCACAATTTTCTGACCCCCATTTAGGGGGGAGTGAAGCCTTTTTTTGTGGGGGGGAAGGGGGTTATGAGTCCCGGGGATGCCCCCAGGACCATTTTGGTGCCCCCAGGAGGGTCCTGGGGTGCCCCCCTGATGGTTTTGGGGTCCCCCCACAGCTGTCCCAGCAGCCTGGCCCCGAGTCCCCCATTTTCCTGCCCGGGGACCCCCCCTGGGTGTGGGCCCTGGCCAAGGCGTGGGTGAGGAGCGCCGAGTTCCAGGTGCACGAGGGGCTCACCCACC
>NW_020959116.1:18099-19191 GCF_003031625.1 Empidonax traillii | reverse complement strand
AAGCCTGGGCAAGTCCCGCGCCTCAGCTGAAGCTCTGGGAGCAGCCTCAGCCATCGGTGGCAGTGCTTTAGAAGTCTCCTCTGCCTTTGCAGACCTCCTGCCCCTACGTGTTTGAGGATCCCTATCGCCCTCCCTACCTCCTGAGAAAGGCCTATGCCGAGAAGCTGAAGAAGGAGCAAAGCACGGCAAGGCAGAGCACGTTAGAGCAGCAGGAAGAGCTGCAGTTCCCGGGAAAAGTGCTGCAGGAGTAAGTGTGGTTGTGGCACGAGGGCCCATGACAGGTCCCACAGAACAGCGGGCTGGGCTCGACAGCACTGCCAGGAACTACCGGCCTGAACCAGGCTTTGGGGCATGGGGAGCCCTTTTCCCTGGCTACAGAGCTGAGGAGGCCTTTTCTTCTGTCTCTTTTAGCAAGGGGGTGCAGACGGGTCTGTTGGAGCACCGTGGGGAAGGCCCTGGGACTGCCAGCCCTGCCAAGAAGATGTGAGCAGCCCCGGGGAGCCCCTTGTCACAGCATCCACCCTTTTCAACCAGAGAGCTGCCAGGAACTGGTGGCAAGGGCAAGGAATGCCTTAGCAAAGGAGAAGGTGGCAAATAAAGACTGCTGGTACCTGATCCCAGCTAGAGTGACCATGCTCCTGCCTTCACTGCCTTTCTCTGCAGGCCAAGGGGACAGGAGTGGCCTCTCCAGCCCCCAGGTCAACAGGCAAATGGGCTTGGAGGTACGTGGTCCTGCCACCCAGTGGTGACAGATCCTGGGACTGAAAGGACTGGTGTCCCTTGCAGTCTGAAGGGCATAGGGGGTTGCAAAGCACAGCTCTCCTGCATCCAAACACTGCTTTGTAGGGATAACCATAGATCTGTGGTTGGTCACAGCACTGTCAGTGTAGATTCGCTCTGACCAACAGTTGGCTTGATGCTCCTTGAAGAGCTACAGTGACATGGGGAATGTGCTTCATTGATGACAGTCATTTAGTTGAGGCTTTGGCTGACCCTCAGGACTGTTCTGGCCTTCTCGGGTGGAAGTTTATTCATTTTGAAAAGAGAGAAACTTTTGAAAGTGTCAAAGCCCTTTTTTTTGCAAGGTAAACT
>NW_020959116.1:11724-14957 GCF_003031625.1 Empidonax traillii | reverse complement strand
GTATGAAGAGGCAGATAAAATATCCTGTAAGCAACAGGGAGAAATCTTACAATCACTAGCCCTTGTTCTTGTGTGGGATTTCAACTTACCAGATGTCTGTTTGAAATACAACACAGCAGACACAACACAGCCTAAGAATTCAGGAAAGGCAAATCCTGCTTGACCAACATGGTCTCCTTCTCTGGTGTGACTCTTTTGGAAAATATGGAATCCAGCTCCTGGGGGACTTGGGAGAGTGAGCTTCCCATTTCCATACATGCTGCTGGTGCTCTTGCCTTCCACAGTGTGTCTTACCCTTAGCAATGGTGGGACAGGCTTCTCTGTGATGCTGCCCAGTGCACTGGCACCTGCACCCCTCTTTCGGGGGACCTTCAGCCCTTCAGGGCCAGCTTGTTATTCTGGTGTTGGAGCTTGGGCTCCTGGGGCCTTTGGTCAGTGTTTGGGTAACAGTCTTCTCGTTCCTTGTATCTTCAGGGCTTTCTCCTGGTGCTGTTTCTAGCATATCTCCTGCTCCTGGATCTGTGCTCAGGGTCCCCATGGGATAATGGGGCCCTGGGAGCTCACTGGAGAGTCTGGGAAGCCAAAAGTCATGACCAGGGAAGTTTTCCAGGAGGGTGTGTGTGCAAGGGAGGATGCAGTTACAAGGCACATGGTGTATTTGCAGCATCCCTTGTGCAGTTGTGGTCCTTCTTTGTGGATCCTGGTGTAGGGAAAGAGGTCCATCCCAGTGGCCTAGGGGATAGGAGGGGCCTAAACCTATGAGGGTTGCCTTGTAGCCAAAACAGGGGGTTGCTTTCCCTTGTGACCTGGGGAGGACCTCTCCATCTTTATTCTGAGTGCACGAAGCCCCTTTCAGCACTAATGCATGTTCCTCCCCAGGTTCCAGGAGTTCCTGTGTGCCCAGCTGGGGAGGATGAGTTGAGCTGTGCAGGTGGGAGGGTCAGTGCAGCAGCCTGAGGTGGCCAGTGGGGCTGCCCTGCTCGTGCTGGAGATAAACGTGGGTGGGATTGTGTGGTGGCAGGTTGTGTGCAGCCCTGTGACCTATGGCATGACATCACAGTGGGACACCCACATCCCAGGACAGTGTCCCTGGACCACAACCTTTGGAGAGGTCTGGGTGATTCCAGGATTGCTCTTACCAGCGCTCTGCTGTTGCAGGAGCTGCCCTGCTGCCAGGAGGCGAAGGGAGGCTGCGGGAGAGCGTTGGAGACACCGCTTGGAGAAGCGTTGAGAGAGAGGAGAGGACCAGAAGGATTTTGTAGCAGGGCAGGCACCTTTTCTGCACTGCTGTGCAGGATCTGCCCTTCTGCCAGGAGACTTTAGAAGAATATTGTAGACATTGCTTGGGAAGAAGTGTGAAGGAGGAGAGGAGCAGAGGGGTTTTGTAGCAGGACAAGCACCTCTTCCTCAGCTGCTGCAGTGCAGGGACGCAAAGATGATGAAGTACATGCGCTATAAGCCTGTGGGGCCGGGGGACCTCCCAACCCTCAAAGAGCTCAGCAACAGTGGTAAGGCCATGGAGGTCCCTTTCAGGAGCATTGTCAGGGCCAAGATTACATGGAGATGAGCTGTGGAAAGCCCGAGGCTGCGGCCACAGAGGGGGCTTTTTTGCACGGCACAGACTGCAGTAAGGAGAACCCTGCCTTGTGGTGCCTCGAGGCTCTGGGGTGGCTTTGTTAGTCCAGGCCTCCAGTAACTGGCAGTGTCTAGGAGTGGAAATGCCCTTCCCAGAACTACTGCCTGTCTTTCCTCGCCAGGCCCATCATGGACACAGGGTGGGTTGCTTTGAGCCTGGAGTCAAACACACAGTTGGGCATCCCCGCTGATGAGAGTGCTTACTCAGGGCAAAGGGGGCTTTAGGGCGCTCCACTCTCACCTGTATGGGCAGGGGCACAGGGGGTGGTGGCTGTCACTGAATCAGAGCATGGCAGGGCTTTTCCTTTGCTTTTCAGAAGTCTGGAAAATCTGGTCTGGAGCATCTCGCTACATCCACAGACAGCTCTTGCAGAAGAGGGTGAGTCCTGCCTGCTGCATGTGCCTCACCCTGTCCCTCTGGGCCTCCAGAGCAGGGCCCAAAGTGCCATCCCCAGGGCCATGCCAGTCATGTGGCCACCAACCCGCCTCTGGGCAGCCCTGCCAATGCTCCCTCCTCTTGCTTGTGTTTCCAGGCAGTGGACATTGGAATTGGGACATTTGCACTTGTCCCAGTGCAAGCTGTTGTGGAAGAGGGCAAGGTTTTGACTGTTGAGAGACCCGTGTTCATTGTGAGCAAGCCCCTGCAGGCGTTCTACAACCTTGAGTGCGATGAAACCAAAATTCCTGGTAAGAAGATGGAATACTTTCCCTGCACAGGCCGTGCATTTGGCTTGTTGGCAACAGCTCTGACATGGCCAAGGAAAGGCACATCCAACCTGGAGAGTGCTAAGTGTGGGCACACACAGGGCAACCCAGCAGCCTACCCCTCCCTGGGGAGCCACCCTCATCTCCCCAGCTCTCCCTGTGCTCCAGCTGGTTGATTGCAGCAGGAGGCAAAGCTTTGCTTGGCCTCTCCTGACCGCCAGCTCTGTTTGGGAGAGGTGGCTGAAGTTAAAAGGGGAGCACTGTCTCCGAGCTGGCTGACCTGTGGGGACAGTTCAGCAGACACCCTGTTACTTTGTGCTTGTGTCCTAGATGAGACACCTGTTGTTCAGCTGGACTTTGGGGAGATTGCTGCAGACACCCACTTCCGCCGAGAAATTGTGGAGCTGTGTGTACATGAGACCCTGCTTTGCTTTGCTGGGGCCCTTGCAGACGAGAAGGAGGTGGAATTCTCCTTCAAGGGCATTGGTATCCTTGCTGTGCGAGGAAAAGTGGTCAACATGACCTTCTTTGATCACTGGCTGCTGGAGCCAGATGTGACAGGAAACATGCTGAAAGCTCTTCTTGAGGTGAGTTTGTCATTTCTGTGGGATTCTTCTTCATAGCTCTGTGGCAACGCTGTCAAAGCTTTCCTGCTGCCTCCTCTCAGCTGGCATGACCTGCCTCACCACCCAGCCTAGGCACGGTCCTGATGAGCTCAGCCAAGTCTGGCAGCGTGTCGGCTCCTTTGAGGGAGGGTCTAATGACACCAAGGGAGAAGGTGGTGTGAGGCTTTCTGGCCTTTGTGTCTCTGAGCAGCAAGGGGCTTTGCCACCTTTGTGGGCAGCCAGCATGTTTCTGGGTGTCTGCTGAACTGTGGCTGTCCCCTTCCAGGA
>NW_020959116.1:8652-9633 GCF_003031625.1 Empidonax traillii | reverse complement strand
AAAATGGAGACCTTGTTCGTGTCTGTTTATAGACTTTGGCTATTGTAGCATCTCCCTCTAGGCAGGACTTCAGGTTCAGACTACTCGCTGTCCCCCCAGCCAAAGCGAGGGGCGTCACAGCCAACCAGAGGCTCTGGGAGAGTGGTGTGTGCGGGCCACCAGGCGGACCTTTCTCACTGCCAGCCCAGCAGCATGGCTTTCCCTGCCATGTGCTCTCGGTCACCTGGGCTGCAGGCCCACGCCTGGGCCTTTCCCCCTCCACACCCCACCCCCCCCACCCCAAGGTGGTTCTGACCCATAATCACTGATCAGGTGTCCAACACCTTCCTCCTTAGACTCCTGCCTGTAATCCAGGAGAAGACCCAAGAGGTGCTGATGCAGCCCACACCTCCAGCTCGACAGACCCGCCGGTCCAAGCTTCCTGCATGCGCTCCACATCCCTCAGGAACGGTACATCCTTGGGTTCTGCCAGCCCTGTGTCACATTTTGGGCTCTGGGCTGGGGCAGGAGAGGCAGCAAGAACTGCCCATTGTCCCAGCCTTCTTGCCCTACCCAAGCTCAAGGTGACTAATGCTGCATGTGTGTTGTGTGCATCGACTTCAGGGAATGCACTCCTTCTACACTGAGAGGGAAGAAAGAGAGCTCCAGCTGCTGATGGCATCCAGGCGCCATGAGGTGGAAGTCGAAGTGTGGCGCAGGTACTTTGGCAACCGAATGAGAGTGGACAAGGAGCACGGAAAGGTACGGCCTGCACATCAAAAGCCCCCAGGAAAAAGGTGTTTCCCCTCCTCGCTCCCTGTTGTAACACTCTGGCCCCGGAGCTGCCACACCTGGGAGGGAGCAGGGAAGGTATCCGGGCACAGCGGCAGTGCCATGGCCTGCCCGCTGCCCTGCAGCAGGAGCTGTTCCTGAGCCCCCAGGCTGGAGCGTGCAGCTGGCTGTGGCATGGGCTGTCAGCTGTGTGCTCTCTGCGAGGGCTCA
>NW_020959116.1:0-7910 GCF_003031625.1 Empidonax traillii | reverse complement strand
AAGTCCCGCGCCTCAGCTGAAGCTCTGGGAGCAGCCTCAGCCATCGGTGGCAGTGCTTTAGAAGTCTCCTCTGCCTTTGCAGACCTCCTGCCCCTACGTGTTTGAGGATCCCTATCGCCCTCCCTACCTCCTGAGAAAGGCCTATGCCGAGAAGCTGAAGAAGGAGCAAAGCACGGCAAGGCAGAGCACTTTAGAGCAGCAGGAAGAGCTGCAGTTCCCGGGAAAAGTGCTGCAGGAGTAAGTGTGGTTGTGGCACGAGGGCCCATGACAGGTCCCGCAGAACAGCGGGCTGGGCTCGACAGCACTGCCAGGAACTACCGGCCTGAGCCAGGCTTTGGGGCATGGGGAGCCCTTTTCCCTGGCTACAGAGCTGAGGAGGCCTTTTCTTCTGTCTCTTTTAGCAAGGGGGTGCAGACGGGTCTGTTGGAGCACCGTGGGGAAGGCCCTGGGACTGCCAGCCCTGCCTAGAAGATGTGAGCAGCCCCGGGGAGCCCCTTGTCACAGCATCCACCCTTTTCAACCAGAGAGCTGCCAGGAACTGGTGGCAAGGGCAAGGAATGCCTTAGCAAAGGAGAAGGTGGCAAATAAAGACTGCTGGTACCTGATCCCAGCTAGAGTGACCATGCTCCTGCCTTCACTGCCTTTCTCTGCAGGCCAAGGGGACAGGAGTGGCCTCTCCAGCCCCCAGGTCAACAGGCAAACGGGCTTGGAGGTACGTGGTCCTGCCACCCAGTGGTGACAGATCCTGGGACTGAAAGGACTGGTGTCCCTTGCAGTCTGAAGGGCATAGGGGGTTGCAAAGCACAGCTCTCCTGCATCCAAACACTGTTTTGTAGGGCTAACCATAGATCTGTGGTTGGTCACAGCACTGTCGGTGTAGATTCGCTCTGACCAACAGTTGGCTTGATGCTCCTTGAAGAGCTACAGTGACATGGAGAAATGTGCTTCATTGATGACATTCCTGTAGTTGAGCCCTTAGCTGACTCTCAGGACTGTTCAGTGGCCTTCTCGGGTGGAAGTTTATTCATTTTGAAAAGACAGAAACTTTTGAAAGTGTCAAAGCCCTTTTTTTTGCAAGGTAAACTACAGCATGAAGAAGAAAGTCATGACCTGGAAGGGTAAAAGCACTAGAGCAGCAACAGTTTCTCAGGCTCACCTTTCCTAGCTGAGGAAGCTTCAGTCAGGCCTGATGGCGTTCATCTCTGCAATGAGGAACCTCCATCAGCTCTGTGTTCCTGTGTGCCACTTGCCGCTGGTTTACAGTGATGGTGTGAAAGTCTGACAGGTTTGCACACAGCTAAAATGATGAAGAGGGTGTAAGGGCTGGCCAGTGAGTGGCCTTTGTAACGTTTTGAAGTGTAATGCTGGCCGGATTTGTCAGTCTTCTAAGCATTTCTAGTGTAGTGTACTGGAATTGCCCAGGTAATGTGAAACAGCATGTATTAATTTGCAGCATAGAAGCGCAGCCAAAAGGAGAAGAAAGCTGAGGTGCTTAGGGGAGATGATTTCACTCTTACCCTGAGGAAGACATTTGTAGAATCATAAGACTATCATAGCTGGCTTTTGTTTAAAGGCAGCTGTAGATGGTTTAAAGTAAGGTAAAACTCTGATGATTGACTGTCCTATTAATGCTTCAGCACTGTCATTTAAAACTCACGCCTTCTTCTCTCACAAAACTGAGGCAGGGCTTTAAAATGAACTGTGTGTTTAGCCAGAAGTCAAGGAAGAACTAGTTGCCAGCAGAGGAGCTGGACTGCCTTGGGAAGGGTGCTGTTTATTGTGCATCGTTCATATTGGTGGAAGTTAGTGGTGCAATCTGCTGGTCAAACTGGCTTTGCTTTGGTTAGCATTTTGCTTCTGATGATCACTTCCTTACTAGGGAGCACAGAGTCTCAGACCTTGGTCTATAAAATGTTGGTTAGCCTTTCAGAAAGGTGGTTGTTCACAGATTGCTCTGCTTTCAAACAGTTAATGTATAATTGGGGTGCTTACATTAATGGCTTTTATCATGTCAAGTGACTGAATTAGTGGCTGAAAATGTTACGTGGTCACAAAGAGGGAAGCCTTGTGCAATGAATGTAGACAGTAATCTAACTGGAGCTGTAAAAACTGACTTCTTGAACATTTGGTGAAACTTCTAATCCTTCTGGGGAAATAATTGTGTGTTAATTAAGGGCCGGAATTCCACGAAGCTTATTAGTTGTCTAGCTGGATCTGAGAAGCAGAAGGTTGAACAGAGTTTAACTAAAATTTCGAACTGTTAATTAGTCTGCTTTCTTCCCTGTCTCCTTTCTGTTTTCTTGGGTTTGGTTTGTGTAGCGCTCTTTGAATGACCCGTGAGAAACTACTGTGCTTCTGACATGATAGCTCCCAATTGTAAATGCTGTACTTTACTAGCTGTGAAAGAATAAAGCTTTAAAAGTGCTTGGCTTCCCTTAGCTACAAGCTAGCTTGTTATGGATGAAGAAATGAGAGAAAGTGGAAAAAACAGGCTGGCTAATCTTGTTAAATTGGCTGAATAATGTTGCATTCACAATTTGTGAACTCCATGCTGGAAGGCACAGATGTTTTAATAAACTTCAGATGACTTGCCTTACTTTAGTGCCTTTTTCAGCACTCAGAAAATGTTTGATGGGCATGAGGAAACCTAAATATGAAACTGCCTTCCTTACAGACCTCTGTTTTGGGAGTTAGGAATATGGGAATGTGGGAATGTGTGGAAGTTGTGCTTCACTAAAGCGTGCCTGGGCAAGATCAGCGAGGGGAAGGTAGACCCTTAAACCTGTTTTAGTAGCTTCAGAAGTTTGTTAAACAGCAGTGTGAACTGTTTCCTGAACTTTTCGCTCGGATACTACAGATAAGTTCACTTTCTGTTGGGGAGGGGCAAGGGGGATGCTAGCATGCAGTATAAAACTTCCAGGGATTCTAATACGATGTGAAGTGAGCTGAACTAAACAGCTGCTATTTGACCTCAGTAGCCCCTGTGCCCCCCAGTGAAACAATTTTGAATCTGCTGAGCAGGAATGGTTTAAAGGTCTATTGTAAAAGACACAAGACTTCTATTTGTTAATTGTCAGAGTCTGCTTTGTATTTCCAACAATGAATAGCATTTCATTCCAGGGGTCTAGTTAAGACCTTCAGCTAACTTGACTTCTGGCTCCTGTCCCCCTATATTTAATGCCTCACTTTTAAATGTTTTGTTGTTCTAATCACTGAAATGTTTATATTTTCCTTTCAGTTTGTAATATGTCTCAGTGAAGACATTTGCATTAATATAAATGCATTTGCCTAATAAGATGCATTTCAAAACAGAATATGCATCAGAATGACTGTTCCTGGTAACCTAACTTGTTTCACACCAGTATGCTGTGCCTGTATTTTAGTTCTAAACTTTGGTGGGTGGGGGCCAAGAGGGAAAGGGCATTAAGTGTAGTGTAGATAGCCCCTGAGTTATAAATGGAAAGAAAACTTGGATCTGTAAAAATGTTCTAATCATGCAGATTGGAACAGTTGTGTTGTATGACTGTCACGCTTCTACAGTCCTATTTTTCTAAGCATTTGTAGATTTTTCCCCATACCTTTAGTTATTTCCCCACTCCTTTAGAATACGTTTGCTTTTCATTAAGAGAAGCCTAAGTACATATATCTTAAATCTAAATTTGAGGAGCCCCTGAACCAATAGGGTGGCTGTTCGTAAATGTGAGAGTCTAGGTACACATGAATAAGAATCCCAAAATCTCTGTTACAGGGAGCACTTACAGTGTGATTCTTTTGGCAGTTTTTGAATTCTCCCAGTACTAAATCTTGGGTTGGTTCATTGTTACTGCACTAGCTTTTCTGTCAAGTATACTGCACAGCACTCCTATCTGACAGCCACTTGGCAAGAGTTGCTTGCTTAGAACTATACTAAATACCTCTAGTTTGATTTTAAAGGTAAAGATTTGTTTTATAAAGGGTTGTTCCTGGTTGTACACAAGTAAGTCTCTTAAACTGTGTTGCTGGGCACAACTAAATCCTCTTGACTTTGATAGAGGAAGGAAACTACCTTTTAAAGATATCAGAGGATTTATAAATCCAAGCATCTTTTAGTGACTGTGATTTGGAGAATGTATCTGGATGGGAAGAACTCAGTTCCTAAGGCAGCTCACCCAACCCTGTTTGCTTGACAAACATCTCTGTATTCATGCCCTATTGCTAACTGCGGGATCTTTTTTTACTAACTTTCTGTTCTGTTTTACCCTCTGAGAAACTGAAACTGAACTTTCTGACATTTTTGATCTCTAAAGTCTCTCTACATTGTTGGAATTGCCTGGATATAATTTATTTCTGCTTCCCAGTTGCAGACTCCTTGCAGACTTCCTGCAAGCAAAGGTACTGCATTGTCTTGAACTGCTACAGTGAGGACAACACATTGGTAGGGGCAATGCAGACTAACAAAGGTAGTTTTAAGGTTACAGCATCAACAAATAAAGCTGTAATAAATTTTAATGTTTTGAAGAAATACTTTTATAGTGGTACTAGTTGATCCTGGCAGGAAGCAGCTCGTTACTTTAAAAGACCACAGAACTACAGAATCACAAAATATGCCAAGCTGAAAGAGACACACAAAGATCGTCAAGTCCAGTGACAACAAAAGGTTATTTTAACATTGAAGAGGAAGAAAAAATCCTCTCTTTGAGAAAAATACTAATAACATGAATACATGGTAATGTAAAGCACCATTTAGAATGTGTACAGTTACTTCCCAGAATGTAACAGAAAATACGTGCCTGACTACTAGGAGATACACAAATACAGACCTGAACATGGAACAAAATTGTAAAATCTCTGGAATAATCTTGAGAAAGACAAAGTAGGTAAGTGTTCTGTTGTTCTGTTATTTTATAGTTCCCTGGGTTGCAGAATAAACCTGATAGCACTCCTTGGTGACAGCTGATGGACTTGGTGGAGACCTATAGAAAACCATGGACATCTACACAGATGGAGATACTGCTTCTATAATCATAGAATTGTACCATGGAATGGTTTGGGTTGGAGGGGACCTTGAAGATCATCTCACTCCAACCCGTGGGCAGGGACACCTTCCACTAGACCAGGCTGCTCAGAGCCCCATCCAACTTGGTCTTGAACACTTCCAGCGATGGGGCATCTGCAGCTTCTCTGGGAAACACATACCAGTGCCCCACCACCCTCACAGTGAAGCTATTCTTCCTAATAGCTGGTCTAAACCTTCCCTCTTCCAGTTCAAAGTCATTCCCCTCTGTCCTATCGCTATGTGCCCTTGTAAAAAGTCCCTCCAGCTCTCTCCTAGCCCCTTTAGGTACTGGAAGGTGCTGTAAGGTCTCCCCAGAACCTTCTCTTCTCCAGGCTGGAAAAACACAACTCTCTCAGTCTGATTTAATCAGGGAGGTGCTCTAGTCCCCTGAACATCTTGCTGTTGCAAGCTTCTGTTCTTCCGCATTGTTGCCTTCTGTCCCCTTCTGTGTGTGTTGGGGGGCTGGTGGGGTGGTGGAGGAGGAGTTTGTGGCTGTTAGGCTGTAGGACCACTGCGCACTGTGCTTTGAAACAGCTGTCTAATTCTTTCTCAGGGTCCCCAGTGTTCCACTGCCTTCTCACCACCTCGTGCAGCTCAGTCACCTGCGGGTTCTCCACCTGGGCCCAACCTTGCAGGCAGGTTTGCAGCCTGTCCCAGCCCCAGAGAAGGGTCTCAGTGAGGTCTGCACTGTACCCTCTCTCCTCAGCGGCTCCCTCTGGGTGGAGACACCAACCATGGGCGGGGTAGCTGGTGCAGACTCCCACAGTGCCTCTGCTGCTCAGGTTGTGCTGGCTTGGGTCAGCGCTGGGGGGGCTCCCCCGGGGTTCCCCCAGCTCAGGGAACCCCCTGTGTGCCCCCATCCTCTGTCCTACTGCGGGACAGACTTGCCTAGAGCAGGGCACCTCAGCAAGGGACTCAGCTCTGACTCAACTCAAGGTTGAGCTTTCTTCAATGGTCTGGAAGGAACTGCATCAAAAGGATACTATAAAACCAAACTCCTCTAGCTTAGAGTGTATAAAAGAACATGAGACTTGCTTTCCACACCTCTTTTACCCACTTTTCGTACTGCAGTTAATTAAAAGTATGCCTTCAAAGAGGATATTAGCACAAGAATCTAGACCAACTATGAGTGTCCTATTCAGAAACATGCCAAAGACACTGTGACCTTATTTTCCCAGCTCTGGTGTGTTACTAATTTGCTTGGGATTGTACCCTGTAATTCTCTCTGCTGAAGCAAGCTGAATTTCTGACTCTTTCCTGGTAAATTGAAAGTGCCCTTTTAGGATGTAAGGTAAGGACTGACCCTGTCTGCTTTTCAGGCAGAAAAGAGAAAGACATGAAGTTTTGTGAAGTAGCTTTCAAGTTTGTAATGCTGTAGTGCCCAAATAGGAAACCCATACTCATCTGAAGTGATGGCATCAGCCTGCTCAGTGTGGGACAAAACAATCATGGGCTCCTCTCTGTCACCCAGAGAGTATCTTAGATGTGAAATCTCTGTGCCAGAAGAGGGAGATTAGCCCATGGAACGACACCTTTATGTATAGTTCTGTGGGGTGTAATCCAACCTATAAATCCTCCTCCTGAAAAGAAGCAGAAATCATTACAGGTTTGGTATTCGGAATAAATGAACCTGTATGACCTAACCCTTTTTTAACTCCTGCAAGCTGAAGTCAAATGAATTACAAAACTGGAAATTCTTTAAAGCTGTTTTCTTTCTAGTGGCTAAATGGCTGAAAGGTTTTAGAAGAATCAAGAATTTATGAAGTGCAAGTCACCAGTGTTTTTATACTGTAGTTAAAAAATGCTATATCTCTATCCCAGTTCAGATCAGATCTGACAGATATGTTTAGCCTTTGTGCCTTAATGCTACTGCATATTTATGTGTATATAATATTCAAAATATGTATTCAATAGAAATTGAATTTCACTTAATATCTGCATTAAAATCAAGGATTCATGAGTGATAAATTGCTCACCTTTCTTTCTTGACCTGGGAGATGTACAGAAGAGAGCCAGTGATGATATGTTGTCAAGGTAAAATGACTTTGCTTATAAAAGGGGAATATTTGGAGTTCCTATTTCAATGAATAACAGGACTGGAATGTTCACCCCATCAGGCAGCTCTGGAAAACAAGCTTTCAGAAGGTCATCAGCTTGAGCTTGTAACCTTACTGCCATTTGTCTGGTAGGATCTCTCTTTATTGTAAACCTGAATGCGTTTATTAGGATTGCAGTGAAGAGAAAGTCTGAAGAGAATATTAAAATAGTTGTTATTGTGCCAGGAAGAAAATGTTTATTTCTGCAAGTAGTGGAGCCCACAGAGCTGTTGAAATGAAAGGTCATTTTCAGACTGTGGAACTAAATAGGATATTCTTGTGAAAGAAAAGAGGAGAGATGTGAAGGGGGAGAAGTGAACATTGTTTCTGTTACCCTCACGAGGAATCAAAACATTTAGATGTTCACTTTTAAAAATATTTATTTTTTTAACCTATAATAGCCAAATACTGTGTCTAAGGAATCCTTCAGACAGACACAAGTCTGATCCTTCAGACAGACACAAGTGGGTTTTTTTTTAGCTGCAGTGAGTTTGGAGAAAGAGGCAGGATGAATGTAAATACTCTTGTTTTATCTATCAAGCTGATATGGAGTTCACTAAGGCTATTTTTGACTGTGAGAGACTTTTTGAATTGGAGAAGATAAGACACCCCACTTGCACTCTGTTTTAGGATTGGAACTTAAAATTGCAGTGGAGCAAACAGGTATAACTGTTGTGCCCAATTTACTTTAATAGGCCTGTGAGGTTGCAGAAGTCTGGTCTTAACGCTGTCAGCGACAGGAAGAGTCAGGGATGTTCTTCTGAAACTATTAAGTTGCT
>NW_020959115.1:8196-10550 GCF_003031625.1 Empidonax traillii | reverse complement strand
GGAGGAGGAGGAGGAGGAGGAGGAGGAGGAGAAGAAGGCCCCGAGTCAGCAAACGGAGCAGCCCTGGCTTTGATAACGCCGGGGCTGTTGAGTCACGGCCCCGGCTCCAGCCAAGTTTTGGGAAATCCCGCCGGGAATTGGGGATCGGCAGCACCTCCCGGCTCCGGCGGGATGGGCAGAGCCGGGAATGGCTCCGGGTGGGAAGGGAGTGGGAAAGATCACCCTGTCCCAGGATCCCGAATCCCCTCGGACACCTCCAGCCGCTGGGAAATCCATTCCAGGCCTTCCCCACCCCTCCCCGGGAGGAATTTATTCCCGATATCCCACCTAATCTTCCCCCCATCCCCTTGTCCCAAAGTCCCTCCCCAGCTCTCCTGGAGTCCCCCAGGGAAGGAAAAATGACCTTTAAAAGTCACTTCCCACCCAAACTGGGCCATGATTCCGTGAAAATAAACTGGCAGGAGTGCGGGAAAAGCTGCTGAAACCTAGAATAACTGAGGGAAAACCATGGGATCAGGGAATGGGTTGGGCTGGGAGGGACCTCAAAGCTCATCCCTGTCATGGGAAGGGACACTTCCCGCTATCCCAGGGGGATCCAGCCTGGCCTTGGACATTTCCAGGGATGGGGCAGCCGCTGGAAAATCCATTCCTGGGCCTCCCCACCCTCCGAGCCGGGAATCCCTTCCCGATATCCCGTTTGGATTGGGTTTGGATGGGGGTGACTCCAGTTTGGATGGGGGTTGGATCAGGGTGACTCCAGTTTGGAATGGGATGACCCTGGGTTTGGATGGGGGTGACTCCAGTTCGGGTCAGGTTTGGATCAGGGTGACTGCGGGTTGGGGTGACTCCTGATTTGGATTGGGTTTGGATTAGGGTGACTCTGGGTTTGGAATGGGATGGCTCTGGTTTGGCTCGGGGTAACTCCTGTTTGGGTTGGGTTTGGATCGAGGTGACCCTAAGTTTGGATCAGGGTGACTCTGGGTTGGGTTGGGTTTGGAATGGGATGACCCCGGGTTTGGATTGGGGTGACTCCACTTTGGCTCGTGGTGGCTCTGGGTTTGGATCAGGTTTGGCTCAGGGTGACCCTGGATTTGGCTTGGGGTGACTCCAGTTTAGATCAGGTTTGGCTCGGGTAACTCTGAGTTTGGACTGGGTTTGGCTCGGGGTGACTCTGGTTTGGCTTGGGTTTGGCTTGGGGTGGCTCCAGTTTGGATCAGGGTGGCTCCAGTTCAGACCAGGTTTGGCTCAGGGTGACTGGGTTTGGCTCAGGGTGACTGGGTTTCGATCAGGGTGACTCTGGGTTTGGCTCGGGTTTGGCTCGGGTTTGGCTCGGGTTTGGCTCGGGGTGACTCGCAGGGAAGCGAAGCCCTTTCACTCAACACTCCAGGTCCCTTTTCTCACCTCCCAGAGCGCTCATCCCTCTCTCATCCCTCTCTCATCCCTCTCCCAGCCCTCGCCCTGTGTCCCCACCCAGGACAAGCCCACGCTGGCAGCGCCCGTGACATCCCGGCTGTCCCCGCTCCCGCAGCCTCTGCCGGGCGGGTGAATCACCCCCCGCACCCTCCGCGCTTCCCCGGGCACGGGACTCGAGCTCTCCCCGAGCCCGGAGGTCAAACCGCGGGATTCCGGCAGGGAAACTCATCCCAAATTTATTCCCGCTCCTCTGGGGACAGTCGGGGGTGATGGGGAGGGCGAGGGGGAGGTCTCGCTCCTCCACAGGGTGAGATTCCTTAAGGGCAATCCCTGGATCCCAAACGGCAGGAAAAGCCGCTCCAGAGCCGTGGATAGGCAGGAATTCGCTGGGAATGAGCTGGAGGGGTGACGACCACCCACCCTTCCCTCTGCCACGCGGCCCGGGGAGAGGGAGGGGGGTAAGATCCTAAATCCCTTGGGGTTGTGAAAAGGGGGTGCCCTGAGAGCTCCAGCTCGGCCACCACAGCCCTGGGAACCCCCCAAACCCCCCCGGAGGACGGGGGAGGTGGGAGATAAAGGTGGGATATGGGGGGGAAAAAAAGTCCCAAATTGGCCGGTTTAGGAGGAGAAAAGGGGAGGGAAGAGCGTCCTAAAAATCCGTGGGGTCCCGAAGGCTGCTCGGGTGTGATGGGGACACGGGGGGACAAGGGGGGACCCCACGGGGCAGGGAGGAGGATCCACGAGCTGCCCCTTCCCCCGTGCCGGGAATGGGCTCCTTCCCGGGGGTGTCACCCCGTGCCCGATGTCCCAACCCCCCTTCCCCCTGCCAGACCCCCCAGCCAAACCCACAGAGCTCCCAAAATTCGGGAGGGAGACCCGAGAGCAGCCCGGGCTGCTTGAAAACCCCGACTTCAAAGGGCAGGAGAAAGTGAGGAAGAGCC
>NW_020959115.1:0-2662 GCF_003031625.1 Empidonax traillii | reverse complement strand
AAAAAATCCTCAAAAAACCCCCCCAAATTCCCCAAAAATCCCAAAAAATCCAAAAAAATCCCAGAAAAATTCTCAAAAAATCCTCAAAAAATCCCAAAAAAATTCCCCCCCAAAATCCCCTCAAAAATCCCCCCAAAATCAAAAATAATCCCCAAAAAATCCCAGAAAAATCCCAAAAAATCCAAAAAAATTCCCCCAAAAATCCCAAAAAAATTCCCAAAAAATCCCCCAAAAATCCCCCCCAAAGTCCTCCAACTCTCACCGCCTCGTAGAGGCACTTGAGGAAGTTGATCTCGTCCAGCAGGGAATCCACTTTGCCCTGGAGCTCCACCTTGGTCATGTAAACGCCATCCACGTCCTGTGACGGGGGGAGGGAATGCGGGAATGATCCCAAACCCGGCCCCGGGGGGATGGGATTTCCTCGGGAATCCCGGGATGGGATGGGGTGGGAGGGACAAATCCCGCTATCCCAGGGGGATCCCGGCCGCTCCCAGGGATGCAGGGGCAGCCACAGATTCTCTGGGAATTCCATCCCGGCCCCTCCCCACCCTCCCAGCCAGGAATTCCATCCCAAAATCCCACCTAACTCCCCCCTTTCCCAGCGGGAAGCCATTCCCTGTGTGCTGTCCCTCCATCCCTCATCCCAAATCCCTCTCCAGCTCTCCTGGAGCCCCTCCAGGCCCTGGAAAAGACTCCCAGCTCTCCCTGGATCCTTCCCCTTCTCCAGGGGAACATTCCCAGCTCTCCCAGCCCGGCTCCAGGATTGTGGAATCCTGGAATGGGTTGGGTTGGAGGGACCTTAAATCCCATCCAGTCCCACCCTGGACCCCTCCCACCATCCCGGGGGGATCCAACCTGGCCTTGGACACTCCCAGGGATGGGGAATCCCCTGGAAAATCCATCCCAGCCAGGAATTCCTCCCCCAAATCCCCGCGGGAAGCCACTCCCCGTGTGCTGTCCCTCCATCCCAAATCCCAAATCCCTCTCCAGGCCCCCCCGGGATTCCCCCCAAGGGGGTCGGGAAGGGGTTGGGACCTTCTTGAGGAGCACGAAATCATTCTCGGCCGCCGTGCGCTTGTTGATCTCCTCCTCGTACCTGCCGGGAATGCCGGGGGTTATTTCGGGAATATTCTTTGGATTCCCGGAATTTTTTTTATTTTTTTTATTTTTTTTTTTCCAACCGGGCTGGTTTGAGGGGCTCATTTATGTGCCATAAGAAATTAGATTTTTATAATTTATGTAATTGTATGATGATATAATTTTAGAGATGTAAAGAAATTCTATATAAAATAAATTATATGTATATAAAATTATATATATATATAAGAAATTATATATATAAAAGAAATTATATATATAAAAATAAATTATATATAAAAAGAAATTACATCTAAAAATAAATTATATATATAAAAGAAATTATATATAAAAAGAAATTATATATAAAAAGAAATTATCTATAGAAAATAAACTATATATAAAAACAATTATGGGTGAAAAAATAAATTATATGTATAGATAAATTATATGCATAAATAAATTATATGCCAATAAATTATATATAATATATAAATAATTTTTAGATAAATAATATAGTTAATATAAATAATATAGGTATAAATTATTAAATTGTTTTATGTAGAAAATATTGTTATATATGTATAGATTTATAAGAAATATATTTAATATATTTATATTTAATATCTTTATATTTAATATATTTATATTTATATATTTAATCTAAAATAATGTATATTTATATAAATAATATATATCAATATATAAAAATAAATTATATATATATATAAATAAATATGAGAAATATTGAGGAAATTAGAGGAATGTCAAGGAAATACGAAAAATATTGGGAAATATTGAGGAATATTGAGGAACTTTGAGGAATATTGGGGGAATTTGGGGAATATCGAGGAAATTCATGGAATATCGAGGCAATTTGAGGGATACTGAGGAAAGTCGAGGAATATTAAGGAAATTCGACTGATATCAAAGAAATCTGAGGAGCGTCGAGAGAATGTGAATAATTTCGAGAAATACTGAGGAAAAATTCGAGGAATACCGAGGAAATTTGAGGAATATCAAGGAATACCAAGAAAACTCAAGGAATACTGATTAAAGTACGCCGAGGAAATTGGAGGAACACTTAAAAAACACTTAAAAAAACCAACCAACCAAACAAACAAAACAAAAACACAAAACCACACACAAAAAAAACCCCAAAACAAAACAAAAACACACAAAAAAAAACCCACAAAAAACCCAAAAAACAAACAAACAAACAAACAAAAAACCACAAAAACAACAATATTTCAATTTTTAAATATTTTTTTGGGGGGGAGACGATTAAATTGAGGGTTTTCCCCCCTTTTTCTTCCCCCCCCGAGGCACCCACTTGTTCTTGAAGTCCTCGAGCATGTCCTGGAAGCTCCGGAGCTCCGTCTCCAGCTGGTGCTTCTCCCCCGCCAGACAGTCCAGCTGCTTCCTCAGCCCCGCGATGTAGGTCTCGAAAAAGGGGTCCAGGCTCCTGCCCCCCGGCCCCGACCCCCCCTGCTCCTGCAGCAGCTTCCACTTGGTCTCCAGCACCCGGTTCTGCTGCTCCAGGAACCGCACCTGGAGGAGAAAAAAGGGGAAAAAAAAAAAAAAA
>NW_020959114.1:4153-10551 GCF_003031625.1 Empidonax traillii | reverse complement strand
ACCAAGCCCAGACTGAACATAGAGATGAAAAGAGATAAACCCCGACAGGTTCTGTTTCATTTGTCACACTATAAATGAACCTAGAGCAAATAGCTCAGGGGTAGTCATGTGCATCTAGAGAGATGTGGGTAAATTGCATCTGCAATACCTGCAGAGCTCCCTCCATGGCAGTCATTCCAGAGCAAGGCATGAAGCACACACGTGAACTAAAGATACAGGACTGAATGGCACCACCCGAGTCATCCAGTCAGTGCCTCTCAAAATACAGAAAGCCTTGCTGCAGATGCACAGTCATGTGCTCTGTAGCTCATCTCACCCCGGGATGCTGTACATTTCCAGGCTTCTCTCAACAGACCCCGAGTCTGTGCTAGAAGACCAAATGCCACAATAATTGTGTCACAGGAGGAGAGCAGGAGAGATCAAGGGCACTTCTAAGTCCTCCCGGCTAGCAGGAGATTTGCTGGGTGACATTTGCAGATGCTTCTGGACCCTGCACAGTGCTTCAGAGAAAGACAAACAAAATCCAGCAGTCTCTGTGGAGTTAATCTGAAAGGGGTTGCTTCTCCATTCCAAATCTGGTGATTAGCTCAGTGCTGAGCATGTGAACAAGCACAGACAGCTGATGGATGCTGATACCTCAAGGAGCAGCATGATGAACCTTGTAGTGACCATGTTTACACCTTTAACTGATTCAACATGTTAAATCCCTGTGAAAAAAAGATAAAGGGGGTCAGGAGAAAGTATATTGTTCAAGAAAAATGCTAGCCCTGCAAGTATAACCTTAATTATTAAACTATACTGCTCCAATTTTACTCCTGTCGTTTCCCATGTACACAAGATCTCCAGTGGGGAGTTATTTTTTTCCTTTAATAAACAAGGACTTTGCTTTGTAATGTACTGCTCGTTGGCACTGTCACTGTATAATATACAAAGGCAGATCTCTAAACAATGCGCTGTGATCTTATCTGATCTGCAAGCTGGAGGATATATCAACAACATAATTTGTGGCAGGATAGTTGCACAGATGGGGTAAAGTATGTTGGAAACTCCTCTGAAATCACACAGGCAAAAAGGAGACAGTATTAGCTTAAATAAGCGAGGCTATCAGCTTAGCTCCGTGATTATGTGTTCTTTCTAGAAAAGGAAATCACAGTTTGCAGGTACTTAAAGCCAGCTAAGAGAAAAGGTGCTGATTATGATTTTTGGTCAATAACTTGTTGGATCACACAGGGAACCAGCAACTACCTACAGAGATTTTCAGCTGTTGTTCACAGATTCACGTGTGGCTCTGTAGCTCCATCACTGGTATCCAAAGGTGGTTTTTGGCACTAGGGAAAGAAGGGCTTGAAGGACTTGGCCTCAGAGAAGGGGGGCTGCTGCTCTGAAGTTGTTAGTAGTCAAGAGGCGGCCTTCTGCAAACAGCCATCACTGCCACAAACAAAATTAATTGTTTCCTCAGCTGATATTCTTGAAAGGATGAATGAGCATTTCTGGTGCTATTCAGAATACCAAGCTAAATTATCATAATAGACCATGCTGGCCAAAAATTCTGTGCATCACTGAGAGGTACTCCCTTTGTGTCAGGGTCAAGATGTATATTAGTGTAATTTAGGTACCAAGTTCAGTTCATGGTGTCAGTGGATGTCACTGTGGATGAAAATATACTTTAACTTTTACAGCAATAATTCCAGCCACTTTCACATACTCTGTTTGCTTGAAGAAAATAAAATATGCTGTACTAATAATAAAGGGCTTCTCTTTCCTGAGCAGTACTTATAGTTGTAACCTAGCAAGAATACTAGGGCGGGTGAAAACATCAACTTTGCCCAGACATCCAAAAGTTTCCTTTATATTGTGCCAGTGATTGTAGCTTCTGGAGCCCTGATGCTGTAATGGGAGGTGTGAAGGCTGGAGATAAAGATTCTGGATCTAGAATTGAAGCTTCCCCAGTGTGAGGAGTGTTGGTGTTGGTTATGCTCCATGTCTAGCTGCTTCTTTAGTTGCAAAAGATTTCCATGTCTTATATAACACCCTGTAAAAAAAAAAAAAGAGCATGCACTGACTTCTCTTGTTAAAATTCCTTTCAGTTTCTTAGGTTTTCTTCCCTCCTTTATTAGTTAGGAATAGCAGAGGTCAGTGGAGCTTTGTGGAGGACCTTTTCATCAAGGGTAAAACATTATTCATGCTGCAAATCCTGCCTGCTGGCTGATGGGTGCTTCTCTGTGCTGGTATACAGACCCGTCAGAATCCCGGGGGAGCTGTATGCACACGTGGGCAGCTGATGTTTTGGGTTATCTTGCAGGGATGGAGAGCAGCTGAGAGCTGACAGAGTGAAAAGCAACAAAGTTCTGCCCGATGCAAAGAGCAAATGAGTAGAAGGAAACACAAAACTACTCATTTTTTGGGTCACTTCCTTTGTTTGTTTCTTTGGACAAGTGTGATATCCAAGTTAGCCACATTGTCTTTTTTCTCTTGTCCTTGACTGTATTTGTATTTTTGCATTTATTGTTAGGTTTTGTCCTGTTATCAGCTTCTGAGGGTGGTACCCCAAATCAGACATTTCTGCTCAAAGCTGTAAGGCTGCAAATCAGACAAGTGAGTTTGGTTTCTTTCCTGTAAGTTAAAAATGTCCTTGCTCGCTCCTAGGGTCCTCCATGGACTGCTATTCTGGTTAAATTCAAGAGCTTAGTTCCGGAGTCTTTGCTCCATGAGGGAGATCAGGCTTCTTTCTTTGAGAGCTTGCTCCTGACCTGAATAACAAAGGAATTGAAACAAGGGCAGGGTGAGGCTAGAGAGGGTTTGCTCAGTGATGTAACTCATTAGAGGACTTCGCTGCCTTGCTACTAAGCCTTTTGGTTCTGCCAAGTTTCTTGACAAGAGCTGCAGGAGTAACAATGGAAAAGTAGGTCAGGAATAGATCTTGTAAATATACTCAAAGGGCCAAGAGCACAGTTCTGTAGAAGAAGAAAAGGCAAAGGAAGAAAGAAACATTTTAGGGTGAAGACAAGGACAGAAGGCCAGAAGTTTAGGTAGGACTTCTTAAGTGAACCCCGATGTGTAATTACACATCTGATTACAGATTTCTTTCTAATAGTGTCTGAAAAGTTCTTCAGTTTCTTCATCGGGTCTTTCATTAGCACTTCAGAATCTGTTATTCTGCAATTACTGTTAGCAGTAAGGCCAGCCTGCCTGCTTCCCTGCCGGGATTTCGGCTATACAGTGGGTGAGCAATGTGCTGGCCTGCTGTATGCACATTTTAAGTGTGTAGCTGCACCCCTACTGAGACTCAGGGAAAAGCAACAGCAGAAAAAAAAAGAGCTTTTGCAGGATGGACAGTTTCCTTTGAAATGTGGTAGGCATGTGATGTCTTTAAAGGGAAGAAAAAAAATAAATAGAAGGAGTTTTTAGGTTGGAAGAAACACCATCACCAGTGTTGTTTTTGGGAGTGAACTTCAAAACACATCTTGGTTTGGGCAATACACACTAGTTATCCATCTCACACAGCTTTTTATTCAGCTGAACTTCTTGCCATGCTGGCAAAATTTCTTATATATAGCTAGTGTCATGATTTTTTTCTGTTGAGGCCTAACATCCCAGGACGTTTCTGTAACACACAATTTAACCTGCAACACATTGAACTGCAATCTGATTTTAAGCAAAATCTGATTGTGGCTTTTCCACCACATCCATAATTCCAGCTAGCTTCCAGCAAATATTGTGTATATATATATATATATATATATATACGCACATATATACTCATAAATACATTATATGTGTATTTCTTCTGCTTCATATTAGAAACCTTTTTGAGTGTTAGGGTTCTTGCTGTCCATTTTTTTAAGCGCTTTTAACCTTTCACTTTGTTTTCCTAGCAGTTAGAATATGAGTTTATAAAGCATAGTGCAATACAGCATTTCAGCTCAAGTGAAAGCCCTTTAGTATATGCATTTACTTAGGACTGAGAGAGGAACAGGATTTATTTTTACAAGTGTCATCCTTTGATGTAGAAACTTCCCCTTAAAAATGATTGTGCATTTGGGACAGCTTTCTGCATTTGGTGTGACAAGCCAGGATGTTTGCCTACCCTCAGTCAGAGTGCAGTGCTACCTGCTGGTTTCCCCCTATCAATAATTAATACATCAGTTGATAGGCAATGAACATTTTATAAAGGCCATTTTAACAAAACAGAACAATGTCTTCCATGCATCTATCAATGTGAGACTTTTTAATCTCTCTTCTACAAATTCTCTTGTTTCCTGTCTGAAAGTTGGAAACCTCTGCCAAGAAAACACAAACAGAAGACTGTGTAGAGGCCTGGGACCACTGGCTGTGCTTGGTTCTGTGTTGAAAGAGACCTCAGGGAGTAGCACACTGTGAGTGACCTCACAGAGCTGGAAGAACGAACCAGCCCTGTGAAAATCTTCCTTCATATTCTCACTCTCACTACTATGAGTGACAAAATGCATGTTTACTTACTGACAAAGTGTTCTCTGCTAAGGTGAAAATTTGAAACACCAAATTTTTTTGCTTGGCCATCATCTGGACTTATGACATGGGCACAAAGGTGCTGTGTGCTCTTTCCAAATTGCTGGAGGTATCTAACCAACCTGCCAGGTGCCTTTTGTTCCTGTTCCACATGGTGCAGAGCTGTTTATGTGTTGTTTGGTCCACTCTCAGCATTCCCATGTGCAGTGCCAGTACCTGACCTGAATCACAGGTTTGTAAAATTCTGACTGGCTGACTGACTGGACCATCATGTGCTTCAGAGTCCTAGCAGAAAAATAAAAATAAATGCAGTATATAATCTGAACTTTGCAACAAAGGATTTAAGTAATTTATTTCTTGGCATTTTATGCTTAATTTTTGCATGCTTTTCAAATCAAATATAACAGTTTCTAAACCACATCAGACTCTTTTCCATTTTTTGTTTTGTTCCTCATACCATCTTCCAAGGACTAGCATTTCCCAAGTGTTTTCTAAAAGAGCTGTAAAATCTTTTGATTATAATAGGTCTACAATGTTAATGTCGCTTTACATAACTTGCTATTTGTACTGTACATTAACTTAATGCTCCTTATGAGTTACAAAATTGTCTTTAATAATGAATTAGGTGCCTTACTGGATCAGTTTTATAGAATCATAGAATCAGATGGGTTGGAAAGGACCTCTGAGGTCATCAAGTCCAACCCTTGATCCACTACCACCACAGTTACTAGACCATGGCACTAAGTGCCACATCCAGTCTCTTCTTAAACACCTCCAGGGATGGAGAATCCACCACCTCCCTGGGCAGCCCATTCCAGGGAACTCAGTAGTGGGCTTTAGTTAGAGAAAACCTTGAGTGTCCATTGTCTTTCTCATTCTCTTGTTACTATAATTTGTAGGTTGTTTTCAACCAAAACAACGTGGCAAGACAGTGAGCCGTTAAGAATCAGATAAAGCAGAACTGATAAACCAGCTTCTATTTTGGGGATAGGCACAGAAATATTTGGAATGCTATCAAGCAGTTGTTGTGGTCTTTTAACCCCTCTAAGCTGGGGGTTATTTGCGTAGGGGGAGAATATATTTTTTTCCCTGCAAGTGGGATAGTGCATGTATACAGATTGCTTACTGATATGATTCAACTGTATGAGCAGAATAATAATGATCATACTGTGTTCTCACAGGAGTATTTCTCAAAGATTTCCTATAGACCTAAATTTTGTCCCCCATCCTATTGCTCAGTCTTTTAATTAAATTTTACCCTGAACTGATTACATCTAGATTTTCCCATGGGGCCATAGATGTGAATTTACTTTTCTTTTCCTATCTGTAATACTTGTTGTTTAAATCTTTTCTCTCTCTTTCTCTTTTTTTTTTTTTTTTGAGAAGATTTGCTGATTGCAATTTGATTACCTGTTCACCACTTTACAAATCATGTTACTAGAAATAGAAATCAAATAAATGGCTCAGTTCAGAAAGTTTGATTTCATATTATTTTATTCTGTTGGTCTCAAGATTCCTTGTTAAAGTAGAGGCTTTTTAAGCCTCTCTAGAAAATACTAAGCTAAGAAATAATGAAGCAGAATACTTGCATTTATTCAGTAGCTCTACTTAGAGACTGTAAATTTAGATAGTTACTAAGTCTATTGTCATTTTCTAAATAAGACAACTGTTAGCTTGGTGAAAACCGGGACTTCTTAAGTCACATTTTCAAAACAACTCATAAGGAGTTAAGGGGCATGAGTTTCATTCAAAGGCAGATTTACACTAGCAAGAGATTCCTCTTCTATGGAGGGGAAGAGGGCAGAGGAAGGGAGGAAAAGCAAATTAACTTTGTATATGTCTCTGAACAAATTTTGCTTGTGGGCAAATCTGGCTATCTGCAGCAGAAACATGATATTCCTCAGTGCTCC
>NW_020959114.1:0-1911 GCF_003031625.1 Empidonax traillii | reverse complement strand
ACTGCTTTGCTCCCACTGTCTGTCTACCTCATGCTGCAGAAAATAGTGTCCTTTCATCAGCCACGCTCTGGCAGACTCTGTTAACTGCACAGAATTTCATGTTGCACCTCTGGCTTGGGGCTTGTTTGCAAGTAAGTGCCTGCTGAGGGATGAAGGCGGTACTTGCAGCTGCTTCTTACACCATTAGTAGTAGGGATAGCCACTGGATATTTTGGGTCTTGCTTTATGCCTCTGTGGCTTTTCCTTCTTACAGCACTAAACTAGAGCTGGGAGAATGGATCTCAGCCTGCCTTCCTTCTTCCTGCATTTTGAAGAATGCTTTATCTCACAGTGGGAATCTAGACAGTGCAGCTCAGAGGAAGATGCCCAGCTTCATTCCTGCAATATGCTATGTTGGCCCTAATGGTTGGTGTTAACTGATGTAGTAGTCACTGATGGTCATTTTAGACATAAGCATTCAAATACTGTGAAGATGGACTGCAGGCAGACCTCTGAGCACAATGCTGCACAGTTTCCTACTTTCACCTCTGCCTCTGAGATGTTGATGATTTTTCTTGAAGCATCTACATAGTATTTCTGGTATATGGGAGATATATTTGAGGGGTTTCCATGAGCCACCTATTCTACATGGACTTTGTTTGAGAATCATTAGCCAAAAGCTTACTCTAGTCACAGCTTTTGGGAGATTTACAATGATTTTGGACAAGATAGCCACAAACTTTGAGCAACAAACTCAGAGTGTGACAGTTATTTGTTTTAAGACAACTCCATGCCTGACATACGTGCTCTGGTGTCCTTGTGTTTGCTTTATTCGGGCTATTACTGTCCCAGGAGTCAGCCCCATTCCTCTGTCACATCACCAGCCAAAAAGTGGTGATGGAGTAAACCAAGAGATCTGTAGCTACATCAGGTGCTTGCGTAGGTGTTTCAGTGTGAATTGCCCTTCACTGCTGGTTTACTGTGCAGGGTGGCACAGGTCAGGTGCTCGTCTGCCTGTTGCCACTGGCTGGGGCTAAGGGGTGTATAACGGAGGGGAAAGCTGGAATGGTTTGCCTTGGTTTGGGGAAGACCCTGTCCTGTAGCCCACACCTCGACATTAGTCTCAGCACAGTTTCTGTCTATCAGCTCACTCTTCTACCCAAATACATGTGCAAAAATAAATTAAGTTTTAAGTGGTCTTTCAGAAGGCCAGTCACTTCGTGCTATCATCAGACAGTTGACCATGGACACGTTTGCTGGTGACCCAAAGGAGGGCTGAGCCATCTTTCTCTCTCTCTCTCTCATTTAGCCTCCTGCAGACAGATGCTTCAGCTTTCATGCATGGTTGTTGCAGGAGTCTGGGTGATGCATCTGAGTGCAGCACTACCTATGAGCTGGAGGACTGAAGAGCCTGGGTGAGGTGTCAGATTCCCCTCTGTTTAAACCCTGTCTGATGAGGAGGCACTGGAATAGGTTGTGGATGCTCCATCCCTGGAAGTGTTTAAGGAGAGGCTGGATGGAGCTCTGAGCAACCTGGTCCAATGGACGGTGTCCCTGCCCATGGCAGAGATGTTGGAATTAAATGATCTTTAAGGTCCCTTCCAACCCAAACCATTCTATGATTCTATGACATTCTTAATCCCATGCTGTTTCTCTTGTCAGTGGCAAAGGGATTATTGATGAGATTCTCAGGGCTGACTAGAAGGCTGAGCTCTGTAGCTGCCATTGAAATTAATGACATTTGCAAGCCTAAACCTGCCAGCCAGCTTTGGGAAAGCCAGCTTCTCCCTGTCTGTTTCCAGGAGAGCACTGCTGTAAGAAGTTACAAAGTAGTAGAGGATGCAGTAGTATTCGGTTGCTGCAGAAGCTAAAGAGAATTAGATGCTCTTTTTTTTTTTTTTTTTTTTTTTTTTTTTTTTTTTTTTTTTTTTT
>NW_020959113.1:8662-10553 GCF_003031625.1 Empidonax traillii | reverse complement strand
GCAAGAAACCAATCAAAGCTTTAGTAATGCCTTTGTTAATTACATATTTAAGGAAGAGAAGGTAGTTGTGCAGTTGAAATTAGGAGCAGCAGCCATGTAGGACAGGCAGCAAGCCCCGAGTGGGTACCAGGTCCCCTCCTCCTCCCCTGGCCCTGGGCTGGGGGCAGATGTGGCCACGAAGCCCCCCTTCTCTCTTGTAGGAGAGTGAAGAAAGAAAACTTTAGAGGACTGACTACTTGGACAGAAAGTGCTGCAAAAGAATTCCAGCAAAGAGATAAGGCACTTCCAAGGTCAAAGCTGGCAGCCGTAGGAGAAAGAAATGCGAGGGAGGGGCTGTTTCTCCCCCCTTTCGCTCTCACCCTTCAGCAGGGAAAAGACTGAAAAATAATGCGTGCCACCTGTAGAAGTTTGTTGGGGTGAGGAGACCCCATGTTGCTCGTGGAGGAGCCCACACTAGAGTAAATTGCATGAGGAAGCTGAGACTTCATGAAAAGGACTGAGATAAGACAGAGCCCTGTTGAGGATTTACGACCCTGAAGGAATGAGGCTTACACCGGAGCAGATGGCTCGAGAAAACTTGGGATCCGAGTGAGGCATCCATGCTAGACCCATGCCGGAGAGGTCTCTCAGGGACTGTTCTCCCGTGGGAAGGGACCTCACAGGAAAACAGGGGTGCACTCATAAGCCATTATCTCCTGTGACCTTTGGTGAAGATCCATGGTAGGAAAATGTCCCCTTGTAAGCCCATGGAAGAGGAAACCCTCAGGGCCTGGGTAACCCCCAGCCTTTGATCTTAGCCCAGGAGGGGAGTAGGCCCAGCCTTGGAGCTGACAAAGAGGGATGAAAGAGTTCCAGCTGCAACAAGAGTGCTGCAGAGTTATTGAAGAGACCTGGAGCTCCGAGAATGGAGAAAGAGGCTGCTTCTCCTCCTTGGACTGATATAAAGGGGGGAGAAGTATTTGTGTAATACAGAGTCCTTTTATTTAAGTAGGATTATTGAAGATATAGTTCTTTAGTAGTCTTTTATTTTGCTAAAAATAAATGTTCATATTATTTTTCCCCAATCCAGTCTCTTTTGTCTGCATAAATCTTCTCTCAACTAACAGCAATTGTGTGGGGGGTGTGAGAGCAAGTTGACCCAGGGTAAAACCACAACATTTTTGGTAGAGAATGTGGGCATAACCTGCCCAGAAAGGCAGTGACCAGACCAAACCCCAGTGTTTTTAGTGCCCCCATGTGAGGACAGGCCATAAAGATTTTGAGATAACTGAGAGAAGTCTGAAGACAAAAAAAAATTGACCATGTGTACATGTGTCTGGGGGCTGCCCACAGTCAGACAAGGCTTGTTGCAGATGGATCCAAGTGGTTGCAGTCAGTTCCAGGTGATTGCATAGTTGTTGGGGTGCTGGGAGTGACCCTTTGTGAGGTGGGGGCCGCATTGTGCCGAGAGGTCATTGTTACCCAGGGAGTGGGGGCACTGAAGGGACACAGAGCCCTGGGGTGCCCCCTCTTTTTCCAGAGCCCCTCGCTCAGGAGGCAGCAGCTCCCTGAGAGTCTCTAAGGCAGAGGGCGATGGAGATGCTCAAGGAAAGGGCAAAGCCCGACTCCCAAGCTGAGAATGTCCTGTCCCAGTGGGAAGCTGAGGAAATCCAAAAGCTGTCCCAAGGGGAAGATGTGCAATATGAGGAACTCTCCCCATGGAGATTTGAGAACTATCAAGAAGCACTGCAAGGGACAGAGGAAAGAGTCTATGAGCTGTTCCAGAGGGAATTGGAGAGGTACCAAGAAGTGTCCCAATGGGGAGATGAAAGCGTCCAAGAGCTGCCCCAATGCAACAGCCAAAGACTCCAAGAAGTGTCCCAATTAGAAGGTGAGACAGTGCAAGAAGTGT